>NW_028319231.1:876026-1060289 GCF_062004578.1 Staurois parvus | reverse complement strand
CATCGGTTATCTGGAAGAAAGACCCCTTTATATTGGTGGTCAGTGAAGACGCCCCTATAGTGCCAACACTATAATACTAGGAACCACCAGCACAGTCAAGGACAGTGCATTGGAGAACTGCTTGCTTTGGGACCGGCCAGGAGTTGCACAACAGATGACACCAGTTTGACAAGCGCTCATTTGACTACTACTATTGTGATTTGCCAATTTTTTGTAAATAAAATATTTGCCTTTTTTTACTGCACTTAGATGGAGCTGCTTCTCTATTTTTTATGGATCACACAGAGTCTCTTCTAGCTCTGTTCAAATCGGCTGCCAGTGAGTGAAGCATTGTTGGATCATCCCTCAACCACCTTTGGACTTTAAGGACTTTACTTGTGTGGTCAATATACTAGCTATCCAGGGGCAGACTGACAACTCATGGGGCCCCTGGGTAATAGGGGATCATGGGGCCCCTGTGTCCTTGCCCACACCCAAAAAAGCCTATGAAAAAGGTACCAGGGGCATCTCATGGAGCCCCCTACTAACCCCAGGCCCTTGGGCAGTGCCGAGTGCTTCAAATGGTCAGTCCCTGTAGCCATCACATAATACATCTGGTCTTTTTCATCTTAGTGCGCCAAATATCTCTCATGTTCTTGTGTCTATCCTCAAATACCTGGGTATCCTCTAATGGGTATTTTACAAGAGGAGGTGACTCATGAAGGCTTCTGTACCTGCTTCTCTATCATCAATAAGAGAAAGGAATGAATAGCCTCACCACAGATTAGGTTTTAGGCTGGAAGACTGAAAATCTGTGAGTTAAAGTGATACTAAACCCCCACCAGTACAATCAGTGTGTAGATGCAGTAAAGCATGCTTGTTATACTCACTGTGGAACCTGAGGGGTTAATACATTGTGTAAAAAGGCTGTTTGGTTCTGTTTTCTCTGCCCCTCCTCTTGTTCACATGTCCACCTGATAAGACAGACTGAACAGTTGCATGCACATGCTCAGTTTAGTGTGTATTGCTAGAGAGGGTTTTTTTCTTCTTGGGAGAGTGCATGTGATCAGCACAAGGCCAATCAGCACTGTCCAAACAGAGGTCAGGGGTCCAGCATCCTCCTAGAGCAGAAATAAAACTCCCCCTACAAGCTTTAACCAGTGCTCTGCTAAAGTCACAAGATTGCTATATACAGCTGATGAGAAAAGTATTTAGTAGTTTATATTTACTAAACTAATTGCATTTCCATGTTCTGTGTGCTGTAGGAAACCAGATATAGTGAATGCGGGGTCCGGGGTGGGCAGATTGTCAAGGTCCTACCTTTTCCCAGAGATTATGTTTCTCCATGTGCTGGCATCCATGTTGGATTTCTGCAGAGCATGGTGGGAATCTTTTATGCCTTCTGGTCTCTGAGGTCCATCCCCCAGAGGGGTGTGGCTGATTACATATAAGCCTGTGGTCCGCACATGCCCTTTGCACTTGTGTCTTGTGTCTTTGTGTTGCTATAACTCTGTTCTGACTCTCGTGACTCTCCTGGAATCTGACTCGGCTTGTGACCTGACCATTCTTTGTGTTCTCCTTTGATCTGACCCTCCGTTGCTGAACTCGGCCCGTGACCTATGATTCACGTCTGCTGTCCTGTACCGTTTTGTCCCGTTGTTGTCGACCCGGCTTGCCCGACTACTCTATTGTCTTTTCCACCAGCTACACGCCATTGGCGGCGGCCATTACCGCAACTGAGGTGTCTCGGGGGCCGCGACCTGGTTCCTGGCTGCGTCAAGTCCATCCCCACCATCAGGGGCCCTGGTGAAGGGCAGCCTGGGACTTAGACTGCGTGCCCTGGGGGACTTCGGTCTGTGGGTGGTGGTTGTCATCAGCCAGTGCGTTACATTGTTAGGCCTGCCTGTCCGTTGCTCAGCTCCTGCCTTGACACAGATATAGTGAATGCGGGGTCTGGGGAGAGCGGATATAGGAATGCGGGGTCCGGGGAGAGCGGATATACATAATGAATGCGGGGTCCGGGGAGAGCGGATATAGTGAATGCGGGGTCCAGGGAGAGCGGATATAGTGAATGCGGGGTCCGGGGAGAGCGTATATAGTGAATGCGGGGTCCGGGGAGAGCGGATATAGTGAATGCGGGGTCCGGGGAGAGCGGATATAGTGAATGCGGGGTCCGGGGAGACCGGATATAGTGAATGCGGGGTCCGGGGAGAGCGGATATAGTGAATGCAGGGTCCTGGGAGACCGGATATAGTGAATGCGGGGTTCGGGGAGAGAGGATATAGTGAATGCGGGGTCCGGGGAGAGTGGATATAGTGAATGCAGGGTCCGGGGAGAGCGGATATAGTGAATGCGGGGTCCTGGGAGAGCGGATATAGTGAATGCGGGGTCCTGGGAGAGCGGATATAGTGAATGCGGGGTCTTGGGTTTAGTAACACTTTAAAGAGTTATTTCAACTCTCGGAAAGCTCTTGTTTCTCCTATACAAGGCCAGTTGTCTCTATCCTTGCTCAAGAGTTGCACCCAAAAGTTAAATCAGAGACAGGGTGGTGACATTTGTGGTCACCCTTATAAAGAATATATTCTTTGGGATTATGTTGTACCCACCATTCCTGATATCTCTCTCTATTGACACCCTTATCTGATTCTCACTGATTTCTTTAAGAACCTTTGTGATGGTTGACACTCCACGTCTTTCGGTGCACCAACTGAAGATGAACTCAATGATTTTCTCTATGGATTTAGCTTTGAGATTTTCCATCTTAATGGGTTTAGCTCCACGGGGCGGCTTTATCTGACAAAGAGCCTTCTTAAATTTTGTCATTCTCTCCTCATCCAGATTTTGCAGATGTCTCAGTATGATTAGTTTCTTTATCATATATGGGCTGGGAAGTTCTGAACTCTGCCGATTACAAAAACAATAAGAAAGAAACAAAATTAACATGCCACAAAATTAACACGCCATTGTTTTCCTGCTGGGACATAAATCATTGTATCTTTCTTATTCCGTATGTATCAACACAGCAAGATGGCTATTGTCTTGTCATGTACAGGGGTGGACTGACCATTTGGAAACTCTGGCACTGCCCGAGGGCCCGGGGTCAGTAGGGGGCCCCATGAGATGCCCCTGGTACCTTTTTCATAGGCTTTTTTGAGTTAGGGCAAGGACACAGGGGCCCCATGAACACCTATTGCCCGGGGGCCCCATGAGTTGTCAGTCCACCCCTGGTCATGTATGTTCGATTAATTCTCAGTATCTGTTCTTATTCTGTATGTTTGATGCTGCACAGTACCACCTCTCTTGTTTTATATGATAGGTCTAAATCCCAGTATCTACTCTTATTCCTTTATGTGCAGGGACCCTGCTCTATGACGTTGACTCCCTAACTAAAATTGAGTGCGTTGGGTGCTAGGATGTAGTTAGCTTGGGTTCCCCTGCTGGGAAGGTGCTTGCAGTGGTGTATTTTGGTTGTGTGCCACCCTAGGCAAGAGCAAAAAGGCCCCCCCTAAGACAGAAAAATGCAGCCCTAGGCAACTGCCTTGTTTGCCTCCTGGTAAATACGCCCTTGTGTGCTTGCATGAAAGGAATTTTGGGCCTTGCATTAGTCTGAGGCATGTTCTGAAGGCTCGAGAACCAAACTGAAGCTTGACTGTTCACCTGGAGAGAGAGCTGGCCTGGAAAGGATATCCAGATAGAGAAGGATTCTTTGCCCATAGACTCAGATACCTTTGTCAGCTCACTGGGGGGTCAATAAATCAGATTAAGGGGAGAGAAAGACAGTGCCTGCTTGCACAGGTTTAAAGACTGGTTTTGATGCTCTCTCGCTACCAGCATTGGCCTGAAGGTCATCTTTAGTGGAACTATTTAATTCATCTTTATTGTAGCGGTACCCCAACCCCCCCCCCCCCCCCCCTTAGGAGCCAGAACTTTGATAGGTCCATGAGGTCTTTTCCTGAATTTACCTGCAGCCAGGCACATTAAACAGTCCAGGGAAGTTATTTTTGGTGTTTTTATTTTTAGGGGTTTTTGTATAAAGATGGGGATGAACTATGTAAAAGGATGAGGACACTAAACTTCCTTCTGCAGAACTGTAAGCAAAGTCCTTACAGGGGCAGGTCGTGGACTTGAAGTTGATGCCGAAAAAGGCACAAAGCTTCTTTCTTTGAGCAGAGTCCATTCACACAGAACTAGATGGACTGAGCTCTTCAGGATACTAGCTGGTATCTCCTCAGCACACACAGCTGACTGTCTATCACTAGAAGGGGGGCAGCAACCCATGTCCTCAGATGAATGGATGCTCTTGTGGGACTCATGCACCTTTCCAGACCATGGACCATTGTTGGTCATGATATACCCAGGGGCAGACTGACAACTCATGTGCCCCCGGGCAATAGGGGATCATGGGGCCCCTGTGTCCTCACCCACACTCAAACCACACCCAAAAAAGCCTATGAAAGGTACCAGGAGCATCTCATGGGGCCCCCTACTGACCCCGGGCCCTCGGGCAATGCCCAAGTACCCGAATGGTCAGTCCGCCCCTGGATATACCTATTTGTCGTTTGTGAGTATACACCTACTATTTTTTACAATTACAGTATATATTGAGGTAATGCGCAAGGCCTGTGCTCCCCTTTTCTTTTCTTATTTTCAGGGTTACATGTACTGTAGGCGTCATCTAGGGCGGTGTACATGAAAATGTAATCTGCCTAGAAACACAAATTCACAGAAGTCAATTGTGAAGGACGATAGCATGATCAGTTCAGTGTGCAGGAATTGACAAGGACGCAACATTTTTGGTGGGATCAACTGATATTTTCTGTACTTACCTCCATTGTGATGAGGGAAGTCTCTCCTCTGATGTTCAGATAATTTCACTTGTCCTGAGCAGAGATTTCATTTGCTGTTCCGTTGGCAGATCAAATTTCCCGCTTCCACAGGAGTATCATGGACGTTTCGCTGTCGTGCAGCCAATGGAAACAAGGAAAAGTAAATAAAAATGAAATAACAATGTGGAAGGTGATCCATGCACTATCCCTATAGTGAATCCGCTCGCTCACTCCACCAGGGGTGCAAAATACAGGGAAAAGGGGAAGAGCTGCTCAACATTGCTCAAAAACCACAACCTCCCATCTGTTTCCTGACACGACTTGCACCTAATCATTCTTTTGCACAATTTTAAGGCAATAATAACTTTCAATGGCAAACCGAGTTTCTCCAGCACCTTAACTCAATAAAAAGTTCATGGAAAACAAACAGCCACACTCCGATGAGGTCAGGTCTTTGCACCCAACTTTATGGAACCAAAATAAAGCGCACTTCAGCCCCATCCAGGACCACCCTACTCTAACATGTTTCACCTTTGTGTGGGTCTAATCCTCCCTTCCAAAATAGAAGAGAGAACACACACTAAAAATATAATATTACTCACAAAGACGGGTAATAACTATGAAAGCACAATCTCCCAAATGGCAAAAATCCACTGGAAGCTGAGACACTCAACCAAAGGTTAAGTCTTGGTTCACACTACTGCGACCTGAAAGTTGCTCGACTTACGGTACTACTTTGCCAGGCGACTTCCTGGCGACTTGAGTACTACTTTGATGCGACTTTGAAGTGACTTTCAGGGAATGCTGGGTAATCGTCCTGTAATTTCAGATCCAAATCACATCAATATAGATGAAGATCCGACTTGGAGGCGACTTCCATTAAAGTCTATGGGCACAAGTCAGATAGAAGTCACCTTGAAGTAGTACGGGAACCTTTTCTAAAGTCGGAGCGACTTCAGTAGTGGTAATTAGGACAGTTCTCATTGACTAACATGGGATTTCACATATCATGCGACTTGGGGTCTCACAATTCAGATCCCAAGTCGCGGGAGTGTGAACTGAGCCTAATAGTCTGCTGTGTTGATGGTCCAATATGACATCACTGTCTAGCTCTCATAGTCAATGTGTTTTGAACAGGGGCGGACTGACAACTCATGGGGCCCCGGGCAATAGGGGATCATGGGGCCCCTGTGTCCTTGCCCAAACTCAAAAAAGCCTATGAAAAAGGTACCAGGGGCATCTCATGGGGCCCCCTACTGACCCCGGGCCCTTGAGCAGTGCCTGGGTTTCCAAATTGTCAGTCCACCCCTGGTTTTGAAGGTCTGTTGGATCCAGACAGTGGTGTCATCTTGGACCTTTAACAACATGGGTTCCATGGTTGGGTGTCGGCCTCAAGAGGATTTTTACCATTTCGAAAATTGTTCTTTAACCTCCATATTGGTATTCTTGAGTGTAGCTCGGGGTAAAATTTCAGTAGCACAAGCGGTAACCCTGAGCTACACTCGGGCTTACCATGCGGCGTTGCTCAGGGAGTCCCTGCAGCACTTACCTTGTCCTTCGCTCCCGCGATGTGTCCCCTGCAGCGTCCCGGACATCTCCTCCGGCCGATGCCGGCATCCGGCTTCCGTTTTCCGGTTCCTGTGACGTCGGGACGTACGGGGCACCGGAACCGGCGGCAAATTTGAAATTTTTTAAAAAATGTCATTTTTTTAAAAATGATTATTACATAGTAAAACATTGCTGTTTCAATGCATTTCACATACATTTTGTCCCGAGTGCTTTGTCCGGCGCCCTGCCTGCATTTTTACTGTTCTTTCTGCCTGGAAACTTAGAAACGTCCATGGCGTCCAAAAAGCGTCCCTTTAGGTCAAAAGCGGTTTTAGACCGGCTAGAGAACAGCGATAGTAAATCAGAACCACTTGCAGAATTGAGTGATAATGATTCGTGGGGGAAATTCCTCATCAGACACTGAAAACGATTTTGCAACTTTGCTCAGCGATGTGCGAATTTGCCTCTGTATTTCAAATTTCAGTGTTTTTGGTTTGATTATATTATTGAATTAAATTTATTATTATTATATTAGTATTTTTTATGATTATTTATTAAATTATAATTTATGATATCGTGTTTCAAGTTTTATCCTACCCGGGATGTTTACTAGACTCTTGTTCGGACAGATTTCAGTGAGTTATTCCTAAAAATTACAGGCCTACAATAAAAAACTACATATTTCCATGCAAAAAAATGTACCGCTTTGAGCACAAAAAATCAGAAAGAATCATACCACCAGGGAGGTTAATGCCTATTGCCCTCTGTGTTTGTGAGTAATGTTTTATTACAATAAAAATGCTGTTTTTATTACTCAAGGGTGCATGTTGTTACGCAATTCCCAATGCTGTGGCATCTCATGGTTTTATTTGATTTTATTCTCCACTTTTGTGAGTATTCATTTGTCATCATTTTTATTATACGAACTATAGATGATTGGTAATGCACTAGGCATTTGCGCCCTCCTGTTTGTTAGGCTCCACGCAGACGGGACGTTTTAATAACGCTGGTAACGTTAGCTATGTAAAGTCATGTTAAAAAGCTGAGTTTTTTAGCACTTAGCGGCGTTTTGCCACGTTTAGTGGCTTTTTTCAACGTTTGTGGTTTTTAGCGGGTTTTTATAAAAAAAAAAATTGGTGGGTGAAAAAAAAAGTCCAAAAATGCCAGTTTTCAGCGTTTTACCACTTTATTTAGCGTTTTTGTATTAGTGTTCAGCTGTGTTTTTTCAAGTTTTTTAGTATTTTTTAGATTTTTTTTAACCAAAAAAATATTTTTTTTTGCTCAAAAAAAGTCCAAAAACGCTGGTTTGCCACGATTTACCATGTTTTACTGTGTTTTGCAGCGTTAGAACATTTTTACAGCTAAAAAACTCCAGTAGAAACCCACTAGTCCTGGGTTTTTTTTCTGGCCAGAAAACACACCCTGCCAAAAAATGTTGATTCCAGTCTATGTGTGTATGGACACATAGGAGAACATGCTGGGGATGGACACATAGGATAAAACACCGGGGATGGACACATAGGATAACATGCCGGGGATGGACACATAGGATAACATGCCGGGGATGGACACATAGGAGAACATGCCGGGGATGGACACATAGGAGAACATGCTGGGGATGGACACATAGGATAAAACGCCGGGGATGGACACATAGGATAACATGCCGGGGATGGACACATAGGATAACATGCTGGGGATGGACACATAGGATAACACGCCGGGGATGGACACATAGGAGAACATGCCGGGGATGGACACATAGGATAACATGGCGGGGATGGACACGTAGGATAACACGCCGGGGATGGACACATAGGAGAACATGCTGGGGATGGACACATAGGATAACATGCCGGGGATGGACACATAGGAGAACATGCCGGGGATGGACACATAAGATAACACGCTGGGGATGGACACATAGGATAACATGCCGGGGATGGACACATAGGAGAACATGCCGGGGATGGACACATAGGATAACATGCCGGGGATGGACACATAGGATAACATGCCGGGGATGGACACATAAGATAACACGCTGGGGATGGACACATAGGATAACATGCCGGGGATGGACACATAAGATAACACGCTGGGGATGGACACATAGGAGAACACGCCGGGGATGGACACATAGGATAACATGCCGGGGATGGACACATAGGATAACATGCCGGGGATGGACACATAGGATAACATGCCGGGGATGGACACATAGGATAACATACCGGGGATGGACACACAGGATAATACGCCGGGGATGGACACACAGGAAGAACATGCCGGGGATGGACACATAGGAGAACATGCCGGGGATGGACATGTAGGATAACACGCCGGGGATGGACACGTAGGATAACATGCCAGGGATGGACACATAGGATAACATGCCGGGGATGGACACATAGGATAACATGCCGGGGATGGACACATAGGAGAACATGCCGGGGATGGACACATAGGATAACATGCCGGGGATGGACACATAGGATAACATGCCGGGGATGGACACATAGGATAACATGCCGGGGATGGACACACAGGATAATACGCCGGGGATGGACACACAGGAGAACATGCCGCGGATGGACACATAGGATAACATGCCGGGGATGGACACGTAGGATAACATGCCGGGGATGGACACGTAAGAAAACATACCGGGGATGGACACGTAGTATAACATGCCAGGGATGGACACGTAGGAGAACATGCCGGGGATGGACACATAGGATAACATGCCGGGGATGGACACATAGGATAACATGCTGGGGATGGACACGTAGGATAACATGCTGGGGATGGACACGTAGGATAACATGCTGGGGATGGACACATCATAGGATAACATGCCGGGGATGGACACAGGATAACATGCCGGGGATGGACACATAGGAAAACAGGCCGGGGATGGACACATAGGATAACATGCCGGGGATGGACACATAGGATAACATACCGGGGATGGACGCATAGGATAACATGCCGGGGATGGACACATAGGATAACATGCCGGGGATGGACACATAGGATAACATGGGGGGGATGGACACACACAGGATAACATGCCGGGGATGGACACATAGGATAACACGCCGTGGATGGACACACAGGATAACATGCTGGGGATGGACACATAGGATAACATGCTGGGGATGGACACGTAGGATAACATGCTGGGGATGGACACACACAGGATAACATGCCGGGGATGGACACATAGGATAACAAGCCGGGGATGGACACATAGGATAACATGCCGGGGATGGACACATAGGATAACATGGGGGGGATGGACACATAGGATAACATGCCGGGGATGGACACATAGGATAACATGCCGGGGATGGACACATAGGATAACAAGCCGGGGATGGACACACAGGATAACATGCCGGGGATGGACACATAGGATAACATGCCGGGGATGGACACATAGGATAACATGCCGGGGATGGACACATAGGATAACATGCCGGGGATGGACACATAGGATAACAAGCCGGGGATGGACACATAGGATAACATGCCGGGGATGGACACATAGGATAACATGCTGGGGATGGACACAGGATAACATTTGGAAACTCGGGCACTGCCCGAGGGCCCGGGGTCAGTAGGGGGCCCCATGAGATGCCCGTGGTATCTTTTTCATAGGTTTTTTTGAGTTTGGGCAAGGACACAGGGGCCCCATGATCCCCTATTGCCCGGGGGCCCCATGAGTTGTCAGTCCGCCCCTGGACTTAAGCGAACATATTTTTTTAGTTTTTGATGGAGTGGAGACCAGTTAGGACCCCTGTTACTGAATTGCATCTATCTGTATCCCTTCATATTCTGTTTGAGGAACCCCCCCACAGAAGTTCTTTCCCATGGGGTATCCTTTCTAAGACCGTTGTCACCAGAACGTTTACCCATTGGAAGATTTCCCCTTGCCTCTTGTTCTGGAGACATTTTTTATCTCACCAACAATAGCCCCCGAGACAAAGAGAGAGGAGGATCTCCTGAGTGACCTACAATCAGTAAAAACCTTCAACTCTTCTCTGCCCCCAAAAAGAAAAAAATTGGCTTTATATACATTTTAAATTTTAGTTGGAAAACAAATTGTGTTCTCACCTTCCTCTGAGAGCGAACTCGTCTTCTGTATCGTTACTTTCACTTCTCCGCGCCACATAATTATTCTGTTGATAGTTTCTATTTCCTGCTCACAACACAGGAAATTCACATTCTGTTGTAATCCAGCCTGAAGGAGTGCAGAAATAACACGAGACATGAACGTGTAATCTCGTATATCCAGAAAAGTGAGTTCCAGGTGTAGCACTACCTCCCAAGCAGGGGTGGACTGACAACTCATGGGGCCCCCGGGCAATAGGGGATCATGGGGCCCCTGTGTGTTTGCCCAAACTCAAAGCACACCCATAAAAGCCTATAAAAGGTACCAAGCAGGGGCGGACTGACAACTCATGGGGCCCCCGGGCAATAGGGGATCATGGGGCCCCTGTGTCCTTGACCAAACTCAAAAAAGCCTATGAAAAAGGTACCATGGGCATCTCATGGGGCCCCCTTCTGACCCCGGGCCCTCGGGTAGTGCTCGAGTTTCCAAATGGTCAGTCCGCCCCTGAACTGGTTATACATTGACAGCCATGCAGGTGCATATCCTCAATCGCATACTGTTTGCATTTGGGAACTTGCACCCACACTTGCATGACTGTCAAATAGGAATCAGCCGCTGTGTCCGCGCAGCCACTGCATCCCAGTAGACAGGCATGAGACGAGGATACATGGAGCACTGGAGCAACCTTTGTTGCAGACTTTTATCCGCTTCTGTTCTGTAGATACTGACACGGCCTGTTTTGGCGCAGCTCATAAAATCTATCAACACGGATGCTGAATTGAAGTTCTGCTTTATTCTGTAGTACAGTGAGAGGTGATCAGATGTTCAGGGTTTTCATAACACCGCATACCTTTATATGTAAAATATCAAAAGATTAATTTATCATTTCAGTAAACATGAACATTTTCAGCAAAATCAAATTATCTGCAATTAATTTTTTGGATGAGACATTATAGTTTAATTTTTTTTTCCATATTTATATATAAATAAATGTTCGGAAACGTTTATTCAAAGTATATGCGAACCCTCGCCTTGTGAAACAACCCATTCAATTTAAAATAGAAATAAAAGGCAAAACATTTGTGTATATCAGTGTTTCTTAACTCCAGTCCTCATGGACCCCCAACAGGTCATGTTTTCAGGATTTCCATTATTTTGCACAGGTGATTTGATCAGTTTCACTGCCTTAGTAATTACCACAGCTGTTTCATCTGAGGGAAATCCTGAAAACATGACCTGTTGGGGGTCCATGAGGACTGGAGTTGAGAAACACTGGTGTATATACAGAAATATAAAAAAAAAAGTACAGTACAGCCTTTTTCTAGTGATCACAGCTGCATAGGAAGCTTAGAGAACTGGGAGAGGAGAAACAGCACGACACTGATCTTCCCAATGAATGGTTGTGCGGGGCGGGGGGGGGGGGGGGGTTGTCAGTACAAGTCTGATCAGTGAAGGAGAGCTGGCTGAGTTTCCAGCACAGCTAGAGAACTGACCATGGTGTGTTCTTCTGCTTAGTGTGGTCAGTTTTTGATAGAAAATCAGAAGGACTGGCAGGAACCCCTATGGAGTTAATTTAGTAAAGGCAATTAGACTGTGCACTTTGCACAGTGCAATTTCACTCTGCAAGAGCAGTTGCTCCAGAGCTTAGTAAATGAGCATAAGCTCTGCTGACTTCCATCAACCAATCATGTGCAAGCAAAAATGCCCTTATTTATTTCATTGCATGTGATTGGGTATTCTTGGCAAAGGGAAGCTTCACCTCATTTACTAAGCTCTTGCAGAGTTCACAGTCTATTTGCTAAACTGTCAGCTTCTGTAGAGGGGAGAAGACCATTGCCTGGCTGTCTTTTGCCCAAACAGGCAGGGGTCCAAGTTGCAAGATTTCCCTTCTCATCAGGAACCTTTCCCTACTGCTAGTTCTGTCCCTACCAGGCTGGGTACATGTCCCTACTCTACCAGTTCGCAAATGTGTGCCAAACCTTGGAGCCAGGGCCTTAAAAAGGCTATGCCTGACCCAAGATGGCTGCCAGAGTCACATGGGGCCCCAGCATCCATTGGCATGGCTTTCCCAGTGACCCAGGAACCATAGAGGAACCCATGGGTTATGACTAAGGCTTGTTAAGCAGAAACTCACCAAGCTTTGCACCTGTGATGTTTTTACTGTGGTTGATTTAATAAAAGGAAGATTTTAGAACAATGGCGGGAGTGCAGATCGATTTCATTTAATTCTGGAATGGATAAGCAACTGTGGATCATGCACCTGCCTAGTTCCTGGGATGAGCATTGGATGGGTAGTAGCACCTTCTTTTCTTTTTTTCAATTGAAGTAATTGGTGATGCATGTATACTGAATACCCATTCTTGACATTTGCAGATCTCTCCACACATATGAATGTGCAGTGCAGGAAAGAGTGAAAAGCCTTCCACACTCAGATCACTTTTCAGAAGCTTTTGACAGGTGGTGAGGTGGCAATATGTCACATCCTCAACCACATGCATTACAGGCAGATGCAGCGCAGTGGTAGCACAACCCTTTTCACTTGGATAGGTCATGTTCAGTGGGTGGTAATGTCCGTAGACCCATGACAGGGGTATAATTACTGACGCAACCCCAAAGCATCTCAACTTCAGCATATGTACACCTCTAGCCACTGCCCTGTCAGCTAAATCACGGCTCAACCTGTCAGGGATCCCCTTGATCCCTGCCGCGATGGTCCCGGCGCAGGCGCACTGCTCCGCCCTGTACACGGGCACTAGGTCCGGGCCGGCCGCGGCGTTCGAGTTCGCGCATGCGCAGTAGAAGCCGCGGCCGCCCGCTGGGCACCAATGGCAGCGCAGGGCGGGATATTTAAATGTCCCTGAGCTGTCATTTCGTTGCCTTCTGGTCTTACCTGCTTCCTGTGATTCTGAACCTGTGCCTTGTAAGTTTATTGACCCGGATTGTTCTTGACCTGCTGATTTCTCCTGCCCAGACCCTTGCTTTGCCTGACCTCTCTCCCTGGATGCCCCTCATTAGATCTGACCTACTGTTGCTGACCTGGCGTGTGACCCGACGATTCTCTGCCTGCTCCCTTGTACCTTACCGTCCTCTACGTTACCAACTCGGCCTGTCTGACTTCGCACTTGCTCAGCCATCCATCCATCCCATCGGGGTCACCCGGCCTCCTCACATCTGGCTCTCCCTGGTTGGAGCCCCTGGCGAACACCCCTACCACTGACAGGTGTGCTCAGTAGTGGCGACCTGGTCTCGGGGTACTACAAGTCCATCCCCACCATCAGGGGCCCTGGTGAACAAGTACCCTGGGGCTTAGACTCCACGCTCTGGGCACGCCTGACCAGTGGAGTGCTAGTGGTGCCGCTCGGCGGTCCCTCACAGTACCAGAAGGCCATGACTGAGCCTCGAGGAGGACCCTCCCCGATGGAGGAGGTTTGCAGGCACCTGGCTACCCTGACGCAAGCAGTAAACTCTTTGCAGGACAGATGTTTGCAGATTGAGAATCGGTTCCAGGCCTACACCATATCTGCTCCTGTTTCACAGGCCCCGGCTCCTGCACCTCCGGTCGCAGCAGCCCACGAGCCGGCTCCTGGGCCTTCCGCATCACTCCCTATGGCGGAACCCCGAGTACCCTTACCCGAGCGCTTCTACGGGGATCGCACACGCTTACGGTCATTCCGTGACTCCTGTCTGCTCTACTTTGAACTGCAACCACGGACCTTTTTGACAGAATCGGTGAAAGTGGGGTTTGTTATCTCCCTGTTTCAGGGTGAACCCCAAGACTGGGTCCACCGACTAAGGGGAAACAATGATCCTCATCTGGTTACGGTTGACAACTTCTTTAACGCTATGGCCATCTTATACGATGACCCACAACGGGCGGCCTCGGCCGAGGCCACATTATACGCACTCCGACAAGGTCGGCGAGCGGCTGAGGAATACGCCTCTGACTTTAGGCGCTGGATGGGAGACACTCGCTGGAACGAGTTCGCACTTTTGCACCAGTTCCGTATGGGCCTATCTGAGGCTCTGAAAGACGAGCTCGCCCGGGTGGAGGTGCCCGAGACATTAGAGGACTTGATTGCACTCACCATTAAAATTGACCGTAGGCTACGGGAGCGCAGATTGGAGAGGTCTGGTCAGGGTCGCGGAAATACCTGGGGGTCATTCCAAGGATCCAGTCAACATACTAGGCCAAACATCCAGAACCTGCCGTCTGAAGATGCTCCCGAACCCATGCAGCTAGGCCTGGCACGGCCTAAACTACCGCCAGAGGAACGCCAGCGCAGAAGCTCCCAGAATCTGTGTCTCTACTGCGGTGAAGCTGGTCACATGGTACATTCCTGCCCGCAGAAACTGAGTAAGTTCACCTCATCTTCTTTATCTATTGGCAATATGAATCCGTCCCAATATTTAGTTGTCCCCCTCTCCTTTCAGCTTTCAGAAAGGACCGTGGAGGTGACGGCCATAGTTGATTCGGGGGCATGCAGCTGTTTTGTGGATATCAATTTTGCCCACCAGCAGGGTATCCCCCTCCGTCCAAAGGAGAAGGGGTTTCACATCTTTTTGGCTGATGGGTCCCGGATAAAGTCAGGGGTGGTTAACCAGGAGACCCCTTCCATTGTGACTTCCATTGCCTGTCAGCACCGGGAACTCCTCCGCCTGGATGCTATTGCATCACCCCTTTTCCCAGTCATTCTGGGGCTCCCATGGTTGCGGGCCCATAACCCCCAAATTGACTGGGAAACTGGGGTTGTCTCGTTCCCTTCCCCATATTGTCGGGAACTGTGCCGAACTTCGGGCCCGGAGGTCCCCCAGGTTCTCCTGTGCTCTGAAGGGGATGTCAGCCTAAAACAAGTGATTCCTGCAGCCTATCATAGGTTTCTTGATGTGTTCAGTGAACGGGGAGCAGATACTCTACCCCCCCACCGCCCATATGACTGTCCTATTGATCTGTTACCCGGTTCTGAAATTCCCTTCGGGCAAATTTTTCCCCTTTCTGAGCTAGAATTAGGGGCCCTGAAGGATTATATTGAGGACAGCCTCCGGAAGGGATTCATCCGTCCCTCCACTTCCCCAGCAGGTGCAGGGATCTTCTTTGTAGAAAAGAAAGACAAGACTTTGAGGCCATGTATTGACTATCGGGAGCTGAATAGGGTCACAATCAAAAATCGTTACCCATTACCACTGGTACCAGAATTATTCCAGAGCTTAAAAGCTGCAGTAGTATTTACCAAGCTGGACTTAAGGGGAGCCTACAACTTGGTTCGCATAAGGGAGGGGGATGAGTGGAAAACGGCCTTCCGCACCCGTTTCGGCCATTTCGAATACCTGGTCATGCCTTTCGGGTTGTGCAATGCGCCGGCCACCTTCCAGCACTTTGTAAACGACATCTTTAGGGACTTCCTGGACATCTTTGTCATCGTCTACTTAGACGACATTTTGATTTTCTCATCCTCCCTGGGGGAGCACAGGGTACATGTAACAAAGGTGTTGGGGCGGTTGCGGCAGCACGGGTTGTAGGCTAAAGCAGAGAAATGTTGCTTTGAACAGGCTAGCGTTACATTTCTGGGTCTGATTATCTCCACCACGGGGGTCGCAATGGACCCTCAGAAGGTCTCTGCGATCCTAGATTGGCCTGAACCCACGGACAGGAAAAGCGTCCAACGTTTTATCGGGTTCTCAAACTTCTACCAGAAGTTCATCAAGAACTTCTCGGGTCTGGTCTCCCCCATCCCTCAGTTAACCAAGCTTGGGACACGATTCAGATGGACGCCAGAGGCACAGGAAGCTTTTGAAGCACTAAAGAAGTTATTTACCTCGGCACCCATTCTGGGTCATCCCGACGCCTCCCTGCCCTACATCTTAGAAGTAGATGCGTCAGAAAACGCGGTTGGCTCCATCCTTTCCCAGCGAAAGGGCGCCAAGGAATTACTTCACCCAGTAGCATTCTTCTCACGGAAACTTACCCCTGCGGAGAAGAACTACGACATTGGGGATCGAGAACTACTGGCTATCAAGACCGCATTAGAAGAATGGAGGTACCTGCTGGAAGGTGCCTCACATCCCATCCTGATATTCACGGACCACAAGAACCTGGAATATCTGAGGACGGCCAAACGTCTGCGCCCACGACAAGCAAGATGGGCATTGTTTTTCTCGAGGTTCCAGTTCCACATCACATACAGGCCGGGATCAAAAAACACGAAGCCAGACGCGTTGTCACGTATGTACAAGGACGCCAAGGAGATCCCAGTGCCTGACACTATTCTGCCTTCGGGGAACTTCTTGGCCCTCCAGACGAACCTTCGCTCCGAGATCCTGAGAGCGTCCACAGCGATGTCTACCTCCGATGGGGCGCCCCTCCAGAACAAGGGGGGACTCCTATGGAGGGAGGACCGGATTGTGGTGCCGGAGGATGCCCGAACCTTAGTCTTGGGACATTGCCATGACCACCCGATGGCAGAACATTTTGGCCCGGTCAAGACCCTGGAACTTCTCCGACGTTCCTTCTGGTGGCCGGACATGGCCAAGGATTGTAAAAGTTACGTGGGCTCCTGTGCCATCTGCCAGCGGAACAAGCCTTCAAGAAATAAGGCGTGGGGCCTGCTACGTCCATTACCCATCCCTGAACGGCCCTGGCAGAAAATCTCTATGGACTTCATAGTCGAGCTTCCACCTTCACTGGACCACACAGCAATTCTCGTGGTCGTGGACCGCTTATCCAAGATGGCCCATTTCATTCCTTTACGGAAGACTCCATCAGCAGCCGAGACGGCGCAAGTTTTTATTCGAGAGGTCGTTAGACTGCATGGGGTTCCCGAAGACATCGTCTCGGACCGAGGGGTGCAGTTTACCTCGATATTTTGGAGGGCATTGTGCAAAGCCCTGGATATCAAGCTATCCCTTTCCTCTGCATTTCACCCTCAGACCAATTTTCAGACCGAAAGGACCAATCAGACCCTAGAGCAATACCTGCGATGCTACACATCATTCTCTCAGGACGACTGGGTGCCACTTCTCCCTTTGGCGGAATTCGCGTACAACAACGCTTGCCATTCAGCAACAGGGCAGTCCCCGTTCTTCTCCAACTATGGGTTTCACCCTGTCTTCCTCCCGGATTTAGTCCCGGAATGCCCAATTCCAGCGACACAGGATGCACTAACCTTTTTCACTTCAAACAATAAAAAACTACAGGAAGCCATCCGTCAACCCCAAGAAGACTACAAGAGGGCTTTTAATAGGAAGCGAAGAGGGGATCTGGTGTTGCGGCCCGGAGAGAAGGTTTGGCTAGCTACATCGAACTTGAAGATGCTCTGCCCGTCAAAAAAGTTGGGACCTAAATTTATAGGCCCTTTTTGCATCAAACGGATGGTCAATGAAGTGGCCTATGAACTTGTTCTCCCTGAGACACTCAAGATCCACCCTGTCTTCCACGTGTCCCTGTTGAAGCCGGTAGTCCCTGATGCCTTCCCGGAACGGGAATCCAGGCCCCCGGAGGCCGTAACAGTTGAAGAGGAAGAAGAATTCGAGGTGGAGGCAATCCTGAAGTGCCGACGAAGGGGGGGCCAGACCCAATTTCTCATCAAGTGGAAGGGCTACGGCCCTGAGGACAATTCGTGGGAATCAGCCCATAATGTCCATGCACCTAGACTTGTCCGGAGGTTTCTTTGTGATCACCTGTGGTGGAGAGATCGGGTGGGCATCCGGTGGTTGCCCGTAGGGGGGGGCAATGTCAGGGATCTCCTCGATCCCTGCCGCGATGGTCCCGACGCAGGCGCACTGCTCCGCCCTGTACACGGGCACTAGGTCCGGGCCGGCCACGGCGTTCGAGTTCGCGCATGCGCAGTAGAAGCCGCGGCCGCCCGCTGGGCACCAATGGCAGCGCAGGGCGGGATATTTAAATGTCCCTGAGCTGTCATTTCGTTGCCTTCTGGTCTTACCTGCTTCCTGTGATTCTGAACCTGTGCCTTGTAAGTTTATTGACCCGGATTGTTCTTGACCTGCTGATTTCTCCTGCCCAGACCCTTGCTTTGCCTGACCTCTCTCCCTGGATGCCCCTCATTAGATCTGACCTACTGTTGCTGACCTGGCGTGTGACCCGACGATTCTCTGCCTGCTCCCTTGTACCTTACTGTCCTCTACGTTACCAACTCGGCCTGTCTGACTTCGCACTTGCTCAGCCATCCATCCCATCGGGGTCACCCGACCTCCTCACATCTGGCTCTCCCTGGTTGGAGCCCCTGGCGAACACCCCTACCACTGACAGGTGTGCTCAGTAGTGGCGACCTGGTCTCGGGGTACTACAAGTCCATCCCCACCATCAGGGGCCCTGGTGAACAAGTACCCTGGGGCTTAGACTCCGCGCTCTGGGCACGCCTGACCAGTGGAGTGCTAGTGGTGCCGCTCGGCGCTCCCTCACACAACCACATGTGTGAAAGAGTCCTGAAGGAGAAAAAAGCGGAGTCCTATGGAAGGAGTAACCACTGTATAGATACCACTGGAAGACCTCTGTACACCCATCTGTGCCCATATCTCTCCTGCTCCCCTCTTTCTCACCCTCCCCCCTGTCTCTCCCCCCTCTCTCTCCCCCCTCCCCCTCTCCTCCCCCCCCCTCTCTCTCTCTCTCCTCACCCTCCCCCCCTCTCTCTTTCCTCCTCTCCGTCCCCCTCTCCCTCTCTCCCCCCCTCTCTCTCCTCCTCACCCTCTCTCTCTCCTCCTCTCCCTCCCCCTCTCTCTCCTCCTCTCCCTCCCCTCTCTCTCTCTCTCCTCCTCTCCCTCCCCTCTCTCTCTCTCCTCCTCTCCCTCCCCCCCTCTCCTCCTCCTCTCCCTCCCCCCTCTCTTTCTCTCCTCCTCTCCCTCCCTCCTCCTCTCCCTCCCCGCTCTCTTTCTCTCCTCTCCCTCCCTCCTCCCCTCCCTCTTCCCTCTCCTGCACTATTTCCTGCACAGCCAGGCAACAATGCATTTTCCAGACTCACAAAACCGTCCATGGGCTTGTTTTTTTTTGTATTTTTTTTAAGATAATACAACTTGGATAGGGTACAGGGGTTATGGAATGCATAACTTGATTGAAGGATAACACAAATGAGGACATTTTACTTCTCTAGCATAACTGCAAAAATGACAGATATTTGACTGTGTTCCAGCCAGAACCATGGCAGCATTAGCAAAGTAATCCCCTCTTAGAAATCTGGTGCCCCCTAAGTGGGTTTTCAGCAAAGCAACAACTTGTAGGAGCTCTGATTCCCCTTTGTGAACAAAATACCAGTCCACCTGGCTATGATATCTGATTCCAGTGCAAGGGATTAGGTAAACTATAAACTCTTCCCTGAAGTCTTGCCAAGAACTCGCATCCAGCAGACTTCTCCCTTCTAGGCCCTGGGGGTGTAGAGGTGCTCACACTATCCTTGTCCTGCAGCTTTGGATAGAACTGCTTTTAGGCCTTCTGCTGGGCTGGTTCTTTTCCAGGCTAGCAGGTTGTCCTTCTCGGGTGTTCTGCAGGCCAGTGGAGATCCCTCCTTCAGGTTTCTTCCTTCTTCCAGCCTCCAGTCTGAAAGCAGAACCCAGCTTCTCTGGAGCTCCTTCCCAGGCTTCGCAGCAGCACCTCCAACATCCATCTTCCACCCGACTCCCCTTGCTGGCCAGGTTTCTGTCATATTTATGGTCAGGTCTGCCACACTGCCATGCCTCCTGCCTGGGATTGGTCAGACTCCCATAAAAATGCAGATAGGCCCCTCCTCACCTCCGCCTACTGACTTCTAGAAGCTTGGGATTGGTCAGACTCCCATAAAAATGCAGATAGGCCCCTCCTCACCTCCGCCTACTGACTTCTAGAAGCTTCTTCACATTTCTGCAGCAGGGAGACGTACCAGAGGATTGAACTGTAAAACCCTCAAGCTTAACCTAAAGTAACCCTCTGTCTAAACCCAGGCTTCTAGCAAGCCTCTAGCTACAATAAATAAACTACACTACAGGACGCTACACTGGGTACAACCTATGACAAATTAAAGAAGGACAAAGGTAAATTTTAATGTTCTTTACCATCGTCTACAGCAATATCCTAAAAACTGCTCAAACTCACCAACGACCTCCTAACCACCAAAACTAATGGCCACTATTCAGTGCTCCTACTCCTCGCCCTCTCTGCGGCTTTCGACACAATCGACCACCCCCTCCTCCTAAAAAAACTACACTTTCTTGGCCTCAGAGACTCTGCTCTCTCCTGGCTCTCTTCCTATCTATCACAGCACTCCTTCAGTGTTACCTACAACGCTACCACCTCCTCCTCACTCCCCCTCTCTGTTGGGGTCCCTCAAGGTTCTGTCCTTGGGCCCCTTCTCTTCTCCATCTACACCTCCTCCCTTGGCCAACTCATACACTCTCACGGCTTCAACTACCATCTCTATGCCGACGACACACAAATCTATCTCTCTACTCCTTGCCACACCCCTTCAGTCTCCGCCCGTATCACAAGCCTACTAAGTGACATATCGGATTGGATGTCACTCCACTTCCTCAAACTAAATCTTTCCAAAACAGAGCTCCTAGTTTTCCCCCCAGCCCCGCCCCCCCCCCCCCGACTTCTCCATCAAGACCGAGAACACTACCATCAGTCCCACCCCTCATGCCAGGGTACTAGGTGTCATCCTAGACTCCAATCTGTCCTTCCAGCCCCAAATCCAATCGCTGACAAACTCATGTAGACTTCACCTCCGCAACTTCTCCAAAATACGACCGTTACTAACCCCAGAATCCACTAAGCAACTCATTCACTCCCTTATTATATCTCGCCTTGACTACTGTAACTCCCTCCTCACCGGTCACCTCATCGCAGGCTATCCCTACTCCAGTCCATCTTCAATGCTGCGGCCAGACCCATCCACCCTACTAGCCTTTCCGTATCTGCCACCCCTCTCTGCCAATCCCTCCACTGGCTTCCGATTGCCCAACGGATAAAATTCAAAACAGTAACGTATAAAGCCATTCATAATACTGCCCCAAACTACATCTCCGATCTTGTCTCCAAATATCACCCAAACCGTACTCTCCGCTCCTCACAAGACCTCCTACTCTCTAGCTCCCTTGTCTCCTCCTCCCATGCTCATCTCCACGGCTTCCCCCATTCTCTTGAACTCCCTACCCCAATCCATCAGACTATCACCTACTCTGCTCACCTTTAGGCGTTCTCTGAAAACCTCTCTCTTCAGGGAAGCCTATCCTGCCCTCAGCGAATACTGAACTCCTCTACTCTTCCTACCACTCCATCCCCCACAGCTATTTCCTCCTGTACCACTATCCCCTCCCTCCTAGATTGTAAGCTCCAAGGAGCAGGGCCCACGAACCCTCTTGTATTGAATCGTATTGTTACTGTACTGTCTCGTGTACTGTCTCCCACCATATTGTAACGCGCTGAGCAAACTGTTGGCGCTATATAAATCCTGTATTATAATAATATAATAACTGCTTTAATTATTGCAGAATGTCAGTGTAAACCTTTGGTGCTTGGATTGATTTCAAGTGATCTCATCAAAGACGGTGCTGGAATGAGGCTTGCCATATCTGTTAAAAAAAACAAAAACTCCAGCTCATGTTAAAGTAGACATTCAAGTTTTATTTCATATATAGCAAGTTTTTTTTTTTTTTTTTTTTTTTTTTTTAGAAAGCAATAAATATGACTTCAAATCTAGAGAACAATCAACCACTTAAATTTCTATTACATATAGACCTGGAAGCAGCAAATGTTTGGTGAAAGTCATTTTGACTGCTTCAGGAATATGCCTCCAAATATGATGAAGCATTTTTTTTTTATTTTTGTGATAGGTCTACAAAAAGTATTAGCCAAATATAACTAGGTTTTTTTATAGATTTTTTTCTTCCCAATAGTACAGCTAGTATATAAAATTATACGGTGCTTGCGAGCTACCATGGTAAAATTAATTACTGTGCATAAATTAGTGAAAAATAAATTATAGTGTTTCACTGACACTGTGACACATGCTCATATGCCTGTGCAAAATTACTAATTAAATATATAATTAGTGTAACGCTCCACACAATTAAATATAATAAGTGAACAAATTAGTAAATAAATAAATAAATATTGCTATTGATGCCTCAGTGAATATAGATGTGACCATATATATATAGTGATCCAAATATAAATACAATTGTATATAGTGATAAATCAAATATATATTGAATATCAAGAAAAAATATATATGTGCAATAATTGTTATATGTGAATATTAAAAATTAATATGTATAATAATAAAAAAGTGTCTAAAAAATATATAAAAAAAAATAGCAATATTTATTAATTTGTTCACTTATTTTATTTAATTGTGTGGAGCGGGACACTAATTATATATTTAATTAGTACATCTAGTATAGTATAGCCTGTGGCAAAAAAAAAAAAAAAATAACGAAGAGCTAGCATGACTGGGCATAAGGGGAATCAGGGAGGGATAGAGTTAATTTAAATAGTGCAGTGGAGATTGGTGATCGTGCCAGGGGAGGAGTGTATTCTCTCGGGACAGTAAGTTCATCCGAAGAAGAGCCGTAGAAGAAGAAAGTTTCCACCCTCCTGCCCATTTGCATTGCATCCTGTTCTATTGGTTATTCCAGTGAGGCGGTTGGGGTCATTGGAGGCGTTTTAAAATTCTGCTGTGATTATCATATTATTATTATTATTATACAGTATTTATAAAGCGCCAATAGTTCGCTCAGCGCTGTACATTACAGAGGGGAACAGAACATGTGACAGAACAATACCAATACAATGCAAAACACGAGGGGATTGAGGGCCCTGCTCTTTTGAGCTTACAGTCTAGGAGAGACCCATCTAAGGTATGGAGTCCTCAGTGGAATGCCAGTTCATGGTGGGTTAATTGGTAAGTTGATCTGAGTGGCACTGCATCTGCAGAGTTGGGTTTGTCCCCCGGCCGGTGGGGTGCGGCTGGAGACCATGTAAGCAGTTATGCAGATACAAAGTGGATGTTTGATATTTTGTGCCTCCAAAGATGGGCAACCTTATGTCCATTGTTACTGTTATCATTAACATTGTTTCTGTTTTAAGGAATGTTTGTTAGATACAATTATTTGTTAATAAATAGCCCTTACTGCTAACTTTTTCTCCAAAAACGGTGTCGTAGTGGTTTTTACAGTAAGTCGGGGTCTAGGGTTTGGAGCAGTGTAGCGGTCATTAGTATATTGGCACGATGACATCTGTTGTGCCTTGGTCAAGTGTAGAAGGATGTATGCTAGTACATTACAAGGTAGAATTCCCTTGGCGTTGGACCAATTGCAGCTACTAGTGTGCAGGCCAGTGATTAGGGAGTTGAGAAAAATAGCACTGGACCTGTAGGGTTATCTTATAGGTATTGCTATCTTGAGGTGTGGATGTTGATGTAGGTGATCTAGATCTCCGTGATCTTCTTGGCTGGAAGTGCAGTGTGACAAAAATAGATATTGAAGCATCACATCACTGCTAAGAGGTCCAGATATAACTGAATTCCAATAAAAGTCGGGGGGCAATCCAAAGAGTACCCAATGCATTTCAGGGGGTCCAAAAACACCCCCTACATCAGAGCTTAAGGGCAAAACATCTGCTGACAAGGCCTGTTCTTTTAATCACATTGGTAGAAATAACATGAATGGTCCAGCTCACTTCTAGTCTATTGACATTGTGTTTAATCAAACCCTGACGAAGGGCTACTTTTTGGATTGCGCCCCTGACCTTTTTTTGGAGTGAAGTTGCATTTTTTTTCCTCTTAGCAGTGGTGTGGCATTTCAACTTCTATTATTGTTACATTACACTACAAGCCAAAGTGATTAGGGTATGGTAGGCCTGAGGAGGAGGAAAGGACCAAGGGTTGGAGGTGTAAGTGAAAACTCTGTGAGATTCGCAGTCCAAGGGTGAATATAGGGCCTTGTTGTTAGGAGATTTATTACAGGTACTAAAATAGCACCATCAATTAGTGCTGCACTTTACATACACACACATATACTGTATGTATGTATGTATGTATGTATCTATCTATTATCTATCTATCTATCTATCTATCTATCTATCTATCTATCTATTTATTATCTATCTATCTATCTATCTATCTATCTATCTATTATCTATCTATTATCTATCTATCTATCTATCTATTATCTATCTATCTATCTATCTATTATCTATCTATCTATCTATCTATCTATCTATCTATCTATCTATCTATTATCTATCTATCTATTATCTATCTATCTATCTATCTATCTATCTATCTATCTATCTATCTATCTATCTATCTATCTCTCTATTATCTATCATCTATCTATCTCCATACAATCTAAGCTCCCTCTCATTCATACATACACATACTAGGGTCACTTTAGACAGGAGCGAATTAACCTCCCAGCATGTCTTTGGAAATGCAGGAGGAAACTGGAATACCTGGAGAAAACCCTCACAGGCACAGGGAGAACCAGGGGCGGACTGACAACTCATGGGGCCCCCGGGCAATAGGGGATCATGGGGCCCCTGTGTCCTTGCCCAAACTCAAAAAAGCCTAAGAAAAAGGTACCAGGGGCATCTCATGGGGCCCCCTACTGACCCCGGGCCCTCGGGCAGTGCACGAGTTTCCAAATGGTCAGTTCTTTCCCTGGGGAGAACATGCACACTTCAAGCAGGTAGTGCTGTGGTTGGGATTCAAACCTACGACCAGGGGCGGACTGACCATCTGAGCACTGCCCGAGGGCCCGGGGTCAGTAGGGGGCCCTATGAAATGGCCCTTGTACCTTTTTCATAGGCTTTTTTGAGTGTGGGCAAGGACACAGGGGCTGCATGATCCCCTATTGCCCGGGGTCCCCATGAGTTGTCAGTACGCCCCTGCCGACGACTCGAGTACTGCCATGTGGAAGTGCTAACCACTTAGCCACTGTGTAAAATAATAAAAAAAAATTTAAATCAGGATTTCCTGTAATTTAACATAAAATAATAATTTTCTAACATGATGGACTTCTACATACAAAATAACATTTTCTAACCAAAATAAGTCATTGCTCCATTGCCAACACTATTTAGCAATATGGTGGTTGCACATGCTCATATTTCCACATAAAAATGTGTTACCCCTTTGTATCGCATTCATATGGTGTGCCAAGCTAATAATGTTTTTGTGAATTCAAGATTGCAAAGTGTGGATAATACAAAGGATATGAAAAGTCAAATTCTGTCATCAAAATAATCCAAGCCCAAAAGCCTATTGTGTGTCTTCGGGACATCTGTGAATGGGATGTTATGTGGTTATAGGTCCTCCATAACAGTTTAAATGTATAGTTACTGTTTCCTAGCATGAGAAGAAGAAAACTGCAATGTACACCATTCTTTATATGTATGTAACATTTATTTACATTTTTGAAGCTGATACATTTACCATAATAATGTTTAAAGAAACATTTTAAAAGCAATATGCACCCACAACCCAGAAATTCCCTAAAAAGGTGCTATTAATGTGGGCCATCTACATAAAACATATCCAAAGTAATTGGCTTTTACATAAGTAGACATACAAGTTATGATACCAAAACTTAACACAAGAGAAGTAAACTTGCTTCATGTTACAATGACCCAGCACAGTGGATATTATTTCCAATGGATCAATCCATGACTTGAATTTGCAAATGCAATTGTAATGCAATGCTGCACAACTTTCCAAAAGACATTTTTAAAGATAAAGAAAAATTGATTTGGATGGTTTACAAAACTTTTAAGAAATATTTAAAAAATTCACACTGAAAGAATGGTGTGAACAATTACCTTTCAATCTTACACTATTATAACACACGTTGAAGCTTTCTACCTAAATGGTAAATTAAAGTGTTTGGAAAGCCAAAATTAAAAAAAAAAAAAAAAAAAGTTATATTTACCTGCTCTGTGTAATGGCCTTGCATAGAGCAGCCCCAATTCTCCTCTTAGGTCCTCTGCCGAAACTCTGGGCTTCTCCCCCCTGCCGAGTGCCCCCATAGAATGCCACTTGCTACAAGGGCACTCATGCATGCTCACTCTCGAGCCCTGCTCTCTGTTCATAAGCTCAGCTCCAGCCCCTGCTCCCTCCACATTGGCTGGCATCTCAGTCAATCTCCTAGATTGTAAGCTCCCAGGATCAGGCCCTCCTTTCCCTCTTGTATTGAACTGTATTGTTGCTGTATTGTCTCCCGTTACATTGTAAAGCGCTGAGCAAACTGTTGGCGCCATAAATCCTGTATACTAATAATGAGGAGGGAGAAACCCGGGAGAGCCATGGCTCTCGTGCATATTGTTGGATCAGGATTGTGCACAGGTAAGTATTGGGGGGGGGGGGGGGAGGCAAAGGGGAGCTGCATGAAGGGTTTTTATCTTCATGCATAGAATACACAAAGGTAAAAAACCTTCAGCCTACAGAACTACTTTAATATCTACATGCTGATGGGTTACATAGAAAAGTGAATTAGTCAAGAACGGATGCAGCCGCTGTGTGCCATAGCCTGTCACTTAGGGATGTGTTGAATCCCCCTAACCCGGCATCATAAAATTGTACTTTTCATTATTTTTGCATGCCCCTTTGCAGATTTATTTGACATTTTACTGGAAATGATTTGATTGAGATTACTTTGACTTTAAATAGTTAATTTGGGCTAATATTTCCATTACTAACCAATGTGGCAACTGCGTGCGCTGTAATATACTATAGTAGGATCAGCTACATACAGTAGGCAGGGCCGTGGATAAGGGGGTACCACTAGTCATCCTGTATGGGGCTCTGGCCAGCAGGGGGGTCCAGGCAGCTGGGTGAATCGATTGTGGACAGGGAGGGTGGCTTCCTCTCCTCTCCCTCCCGCTGACTTTCAACTGCTGCAGAGAAAGTCATACAGGGGATCGGTTCCAGTAATTGCCCCGCCATACCCATCACCTTCCCTGTGCACCATATGTTTTCCCCTGCTGCCCAGGCACCCCCTGTGCTGCCGGCTTCCCTCCTCTTCTTCCCACCAGCATCGGCAAGCACATAATAGGATCCTTCAGGATGGAGAGTGGGGGAAGGTGTCAGGGCAGGAGCTGAGGAACGGACAGGCAGGCCTAACAATGTAACGCACTGGCTGACGATAACCACCACCCACAGACCGAAGTCCCTCAGGGCGCGGATTCTAAGTCCCAGGCTGCCCTTCACCAGGGCCCCTGATGGTGGGGATGGACTTGATGCAGCCAGGAACCAGGTCGCGGCCCCCGAGACACCTCAGCTGTGGTAATGGCCGCTGCCAATGGCGTGTAGCTGGTGGAAGAGACAAAAGAATAGTCAGACAAGCCGGGGTCAACAACAACAGGACAAAACAGTACAGGACAGCAGACGAGAATCACAGGTCACGAGCCGGGTTCAGCAACAGAGGGTCAGATCAAAGGAGAATACAAAGAATAGTCAAGTCACAAGCCGAATCAGATACCAGGAGAGTCACGAGAGTCAGAACAGAGTAATAGCAACACAAAGACACAAGACACAAGTGCAACGAGCATGTGCAGGCCACAGGCTTATATGTCATCAGCCACACCCCTCTGGAGGATGGACCACAGAAACCTGAAGGCATAAAAGGATTCCCATCATGCACAGCAGAATCCAAGATGGACGCCAGCACATGGAGTAATATAACCTCAGGGAAAAGGTAGGACCTTGACAGAAGGGTCCTGTAAATATGTCATATTTACCATCCCCTTATTTTCCTAAATGAACGATGATTGGTAACAATCACTCATTGTGTTCATTCATTACTGAAGCATAGTGAATTGTGTTTTTTTTTTTGGTGGGGGCCCTGTCAGGTTGACCGTATGGGGACCCGTGGTTTCTAACAGCAGCCCTGATAGTAGACAGCAGTCATCTGCTGCCCGAACTAAAATATGTCACCCTGAATGCTCTGCCATTCAGGAAACGTCTTGAATTTCTATCAGTGAATACATGGCTTCCTCTGATTGATCAAGGTGGAAATGGTGATTACCTCCTCACCTGAGCCGTCCAGAGAAAGCCTTGTATTCTTTAAAAAATACAAGGCTTATCTTGGCCCAAATTAAGCATTTAAAGTCAAAGTATTAGATACCAACCAGATGTGTGCACCACATTCAATTTAAAAAAAAATTATATATAAACAAATATCTTGAAAAAGGGAAAGCTGCTGTCACTAAAAAAATTTAAAATTCTCTTTATAGGTTTTAAAGTCACACTATACCTAGAATTCTACTTTAATAAGTATTGCCATACAAAAAAAAATAAATCTACATGGTCTAATATAGGATATAGTAAGAAGCAAAAAAAAGGAAAAAAATTTGATGGGACTTCTGTCGCTCCCAGAATCGCATGCAGAATTCTAAGCAGAATACTGGGAACTCATGTATAGAGAGGATTGGCTTGAGCTTGGAATTCTTGGATTACTGCCAGGCAAAGGGTAACATGCTGATGATCTACCATTTCGGTGATGGATAGTACGGATATTAGTGACAGTATTATCACTGCTTGGGACAATTGGCTTTGAATACTTCTCAAACATTTTAATCATTTCAATATGCAGTTGATGTTTGTTTTCTGGCGGGATTTTCCCAAGTCTTTCCTTGAATGATAAAAGAAAATATGTATCATCATCCTTGTCAGTTGGCATGTTATCCTGTGAAAATTCTTCAGATAGGGTATGAAGACCTTGCTTAGATTTCTCAGTCTTCTTTGCTGTAGCTTGATTATTTTTCGGCCTGCGTTCATCGCGATTTTCATAATCCTGTTGCGCATTGTCCTGATTACAGTAAGGATTGGAAGTTGTTCTACTAAAATCAGAAACCATATGTAAGACCATATAAAAGCTTTTTTTTTTAGATATACTAGTAAAAACAAATTGGGCGATGGATGGGAAAAAAAAACAAAAACAAAAGGTAAAAGTTGCAGTGGTCACAAAGTAGGCCCATAGGTCAGTGGTCAGTTGAAGCAAAAAAAAATAAAAAATTCTCCTAAAGCCAGCTATACATGAGTCACAATTCGGCTGGTTCAGTAGAATTTGGATCCATGCATGGGCACCTGGGTTGTACATTTATTTTTAATTTCAGGTACTTATATATTGCTGTAAATTTTTGCAGCACTTTACATATCTATTGTACATTCACATCAGTCCCTAACCCTCAAGGGGCATACAATCTAATCTCCCTAACTCTCATCCATACATACACATACTAGGGACAATGCAGACAGGAGACAATTCACCTACCAGCATGTCTTTAGAGTGTGGGAGGAAACCAGAGTACCTGGAGGAAACCCACACAAGTACAGCGAGAATATGCAAACTCCATGCAGGAGGCACTATGGTTGGGAATCGAACCCATGACCCATTTACTGCAAGGCAGATGTGCTAACCACTAAGCCACTGTGCCGCCCCATCATTCCATTGATCGACTTGTGTACAACCAGCCTGTCAGGTTTTTCCTAAATGAATAGTGCTGCTGGCAATAGCTGGCAGCACTAATGATTGTGTTCTGCCAGCAGGCAAGGCTCCCCACCGACAGAAGACAACAGCGCTGCAGGAGGGATTCCCCCATCAACACTGACTGTGTTGATAGGGGTAGTCAAGCAATTTTCTTTCCTTCCACCAAATGCAAAATCCATACCTCCTTTTTGAGATGGGAATGAGGGACACCAATTGGCAAATGTATGTAGGCATAGGACACCCCCCCACCATGCCCCCTTAAAGGAGAATTATACAAAAAAAATCATTAGTTAAACTCACAAATAATTTTTTTAACCTCCACTATTCCTTTATATTGGCTTTTAAAGTTTACATATGCAGCAATTTAGAAATTGGATGAAAGGTTTGGCTCCGGGAAACACTTTTTGATAGATAAATAGTGCATTTTCTATACAACTATAGAGATCAGACCAAAATGAGGAATAAATGAGAAAGAAAGAGGGACAGTCCCTCGAAATCAAGGACAGTTGGGAGGTATGCATAATCTATGGCCTGCCTAAATCAGGGGTCAGTGGAAAATGTCTATAAACTACATGCATGCATTAACTAATCACAGCTGTGGGTGGATGGGAATAAAAATTGCTGTAGCATTTGTGGTGAAATGGTGCCCCTGTGTTAGGGGGTCATGTGAAATGTTGGCCTTGTGTAAGTGGCCGGTAGAAATCATGCTCTTTACTTACTGTCTTTGATCCATTGTAGGTTTCAAGAAGAGAAGATCTTTATAGTAACGATACTTGGCCCTTTCAGATGGCCCTGGATCACTCTCACTTTTATTGACTTGTTTTTTATATTCTTTTTGGAAAGAATTTGCAAAGTTTTTCCATTTTTTGGGCAGGGAAATTACTGGAAAAAAAAAACCAATTTATAAATTAATTGATGAAAAAAAAACCCCCAGCATACAATGCTTAAATGGCATAATATGTTTATTAACCACTTGCCTACCAGGCACTTCTACCCCCTTCTTTACCAGGCCAATTTTCAGCTTTCAGTGCTGCCGCACTTTGATTGACAATTGCGCGGTCATGCAACATTGTACCCATATGAAATTTTGATCATTTTTTTCTCACAAATAGAGCTTTCTTTTGGTGGTATTTAATCGCCACTGGGCGCTTTACTTTTTGCGCTATAAATAAAAAAAGTGCAAAAAATTTGAAAAAAAAAAAAAGTTTATTTGTTTCTTTTATAAAATTTTTCAAACAGGTATTTTTTCTCCTTCACTGATGTGCGTTGATGAGGCAGCACTGATGGGCACTGATAGGCGGCACTGATGGGCACTGATAGGCAGCACTAAAGGGCACTGATAGGCAGTACTAATGAGGTGGCACGGATAGGCGGCACTGATAGACAGCACTAATTAGGGGTCACGGATAGGCGGCACTAATATGCAGCACTGATAGGCGTCACTGATAAGTGACACTGATGATGGGTACTGATAGACGGCACTGACTGGCATCACTGCTGGGCACTGACTGGCGGCACTGACTGGCACAACCCCTGGGCACTGACTGGTGGCACTGACTGGCTGCACTGGTGGGTGGCACTGGTGGGCAGCACTGGTGGGTGGGCACAGGTGGGTGGCACTGGTGGGCACAGGTGGGTGGGCACAGGTGGGTGGAATTGCTGGGCACATGTAGGTGGCACTTCTGGGCACAGGTAGGTGGCACTGCAGAGTGGCACAGGTGGGTGCACTGCTGGGCACAGGTGGGTGCACTGCTGGGCACGGGTGGGCGGAGCTAGTGGGCGCACTGCTGGGCGGAACTTGCGGTGGCACTGCTGGGCACCGATCATCAGGGCACGGATCATCAGTGGCCCTGATGATCGGTGCCGATCCCCGCTCTGACAACTGCCGGTTCTCGGCAGTACTTTCCTCACGATCTGACAGCGTGAGGAAAGTGCAGCCGAGAACCGGCACTTGCATTTCCCTCTGATCAGCGTGCCATTGGACACCGCTGATCACGTGGTAAAAGGCCGCTGTGATTGGCCTTTTACCACATCACGTGATCAGCTGTGTCCGTAGGACACAGCGATCACGGAGATCGCCGGGTGCGCGCCCCCTGGGGCGCGCAGGAGAGCGCGTTCTGGGAGGACGTCAGATGACGTCCACCCAGAACTGGCCGGCCGCAGTGAAGCCGTCATTCGGCTATCTGCGGTCGGCAGCTGGTTAATGGAGCTCTTTTGGCTGTACTTTTCCTGTGGATAACAGGAGTGCAGTTCGTTCTTCACTGAAGCCTGCTGTCGGCTGACGTCACTCAGCTGGTCCAGGCTGGGGAAAGATCCTGACTTTAAAGTCGGGATCCACCCCAGAGTTTGGAATGACACCTGGCTCAACATCTCAGCAAGCCGCTGAGAGCCTGAGCCAGCCACTCCCTCCCCCTTCAAAGCCCAGTGATCCAGTGAGTGCACGAGAGGGGGGCAGGGCAGACAGCGGTGACTGCTATGAGCGGCTGGGAGAACTCTGCGATCAGCGGTCATGTGATTGCTGAGTTCTCACACTTAGAACCAATGCTGCATCCACCTAGGTAAGTATAATTTGAGGATAAAATGGAAAGCCACACTTCTCTTTTAATATCATATTAGTATTAAAGAAAATCTTACCCCAACATTTCATTTTCTAGATAAGTGTATATTGTACCATGTAAAAAAAGTCTCCTGTTCTCTTTGCATTGCTTCCTCTGTGTGAAATCCCTGGTGTCCTCGCTAGTCCCCGTGCTTTTCTATTTCAAACTGACCGCACTAGGCTTGACAGCTCATCCATTTTAGTGTGGTTATTTTTTTGGCTGTGCTGAGTGCACAGCCTACCTGTCCTCCAATTGCCAAGACTTGCCCCCCTGCACAATTCTAAACTGGGAAGATCGGTGCACTGCTTCACTGTCTCCTGCAGTCACCACCCCCACCTCTCTAAGCCCCTTATGCAGCTGAGAACAGAGGTCAAGTAGTCACTTCTAAAAAAAGTATTTACAATGTTTTTTATCTAGACAGAAATATTTTCCCTTGCATTTCTATATTCAAGCTGAACTCCATCTTTTGATATACTTTACATGGTTCATTTGGGCCAACAATGTCCCTCACTATCCTGCGAGGCCCCTGGATGTGCGGTATAGGCTGCAGCTACATACAGTTTATACTGCACTGTGTTCAGGATTCAAGCCAAGACTTGCAGTCTTATACCCGGTACAAAGTAGAGTCTGACAAAGCCATTCAGAGTAAACGATGTATTCTATCAATGAATAAAAGGCTTCCTCTGATTGGCTGAGTCAGAGAGGCGGGCTGATGATGTCACAACCGCTAACTCAGCCAATCAGAAGAAGCTTTGTATTAGTTGATTCTCTAACTCTGAATGGTTGCGTGCCTCTGTGTTAGACTCTACTGTGTTCTGGGTATGAGACTGGAAGTCTTGGCTCGAACCCGGAACAGAGTGTGGTATGCTGTATGTAGCCGCAGCTACACACAGTTTTTACCACACATCCAGCGGCCCCACAGGTTAGTGAGGGACATACACTCGCCGGCCATGTTATTAGGTCCACCTGTTCAATTGCTAGGTAACACAAATTGCTAAGCAGCCAATCACATTGCAGCAACTCAATGCATTTTGGCATCAAGACGTGGGCAAGGCGACTTGCTGAAGTTCAAACCAAGCATCAGACTAGGGAAGAAAGAGGATTTGAGTGACTTTGAGCATGGCATGGTTAGTGGTGAATATCCAGTGAGCGGCAGTTGTGTGGAAGAGAATTCCTTGTTGATGTCAGAGGAGAATGGGCAGACTGGTTCAGCTGCAACATTCAGATGGTAGGATCAGAATTTGGTGTAAACATGAAAGCATGGATCCATCGTGCATTGTATCAATGGTTCAGGCTGGTGGTGGTGGTGTCATTGTGTGGGGGATCCATCCTGCCTTGTATCAATAGTTCAGGCTGGTGGTGGTGGGGTCATGGTGTGGGGGATCCATCCTGCCTTGTATCAATGGTTCAGGCTGGTGATGGTGGGGTCATGGTGTGGGGGATCCATCCTGCCTTGTATCAATGGTTCAGGCTGGTGGTGGTGGGGTCATGGTGTGGTGGATCCATCCTGCCTTGTATCAATGGTTCAGGCTGGTGGTGGTGGGGTCATTGTGTGGGGGATCCATCCTGCCTTGTATCAATGGTTCAGGCTGGTGGTGGTGGTGTCATGGTGTGGGGGATCCATCCTGCCTTGTATCAATGGTTCAGGCTGGTGATGGTGGGGTCATGGTGTGGTGGATCCATCCTGCCTTGTATCAGTGGTTCAGGCTGGTGGTGGTATCATGGTGTGGTGGATCCATCCTACCTTGTATCAATGGTTCAGGTTGGTGGTGGTGGTGTCATGGTGTGGTGGATCCATCCTGCCTTGTATCAATGGTTCAGGTTGGTGGTGGTGGTGTCATGGTGTGGTGGATCCATCCTGCCTCGTATCAATGGTTCAGGCTTGTGGTGGTGCTGTCATGGTGTGGGAGGAGATTTTCTTGGCACTAGCAAGGTGGCCCTAATAAAGTGAGTGTAGTTCGTTTGGTCCAAGCTGGCCCAAGCAAACTATGTAAAGTATATCAAAAGATGGAGTTCAGCTTTAAATTGAATGGGTTGCTTTACAAGGTAAAGGTTCACATACAGTATAAGTAATGTACTTACTTATCTCCTCTTTGTCTTTGAAATCCAAATGTCCCCAGTCCTTGATCACCTTACTTGCCACTTCTTTCCATAATTTCTTCTTCACTTCCATGTCATTGTTATGTTTATGTCTTCGGTCATATAAAGCACGCCTGGCCTCAACCTCCTTGAAGAACCTGATAGGATTCCGAACAAGTCCTGACAAAGCTGCCTCTACTGTATAAAAAAAACAGTATTTTGGATTATTTGTGCAGTAACCCCCATGTATCACTGAAAGCAACAACCTCAAGCATTAGTGTCAGTGGTTACACTGAACATCGGTGTCAGTAGGCTGCAGTGGTAACTACCAGCATTGGTGCTAGTGCCCCACTATTGGTGTCAGTCACCTCTGGAATAACCACAATTGGTATCAGTGTAAGATACAACCCCTGTAAGAGTGCTGCACATACAGGGGTTGGACAAAAAATGGAAACACACACATGATTTGCAGGTATGAAAGTGTTGATATGTTTGGCATTGAAAGCGGAAGTGATGTAACATTCTTTTGCTTACGCTGTGTGATGAGACACCTAGCTAACAGGTGGGATTCCTCACTTTCCTCATTCACTGTGTGCGCTGCTAGTAATACGGAGTCAAGTCAGAGCTTACTGAGCTTCAAAGAGGGCAAATTGTTGGTGCTACGTAGCTGCTGCCTCTGTGACTGAAGTTGCCAATTTATTTGCCGTGTCGTGAGGTACAGGATCAAAGGTTATGACAGCATATACGGTTTCCGGGAAAATGTCTTTTAAGTATAAGTGCGGTCGACGTAGTCAACTGACTGAAAAAGACAAGGACATTGCGCAGGATTGTGACCAGGGCTTTTGCATGAAGAGTGGTATCAGATTCCATTATCCAACATCCAAGACTTATTAATGTCAATTCCCAGGAGAATTCAGGCTGCCTTGGATGCCAAAAGGTGGTCCAACACCATATTAGGTAACGATTTCGTTTTTTTTACCATACTTGTTTTCAGAATTTTGTCCAACCCCTGTGCTTTCTTTGGCCATCTCAGCACTACCAGGGTCCTGTCTCAATGGAGTTCTGCTTCTCCACCTACCAAGGGACCAAACAACATGTGCCAGAGGTCCTACCCAATGCCAGTTATCTGGTGATCTCTGAAATACATCCCCCTTGCATGCTATGTCATTACACTGCTGATCATTGCTACAAATATTCAATAAAAAATGCAGCGCATAACATATACAACTATATGAACCTCCTAGATCCTCCTAGATTGTAAGCTCCAAGGAGCAGGGCCCTCGATCCCCTCATGTTTTGCATTGTATTGGTATTGTTCTGTCACATGTTCTGTCCCCCTCTGTAATGTACAGCGCTGAGCGAACTATTGGCGCTTTATAAGTACTGTATAATAATAATAATAATACATGAATATATCAACACAGTGATAATCATGTGTCAAATAATAATCCTTGAATTTACTGAATGTGCACTTATAAACCTACACAGTGATAGTGAAATATAAACAAAGCCCCACAGTGCTTGTGGACACTTAATGATCAAACATACTCCATGGTTATATATTCCAAACTAGATATATATAGACAAACATATTCTGTAATGTCCACAGTGCTTGTGATACTTTATACAACATAAATCGTGATAAACAGTCCCATATATTCCACGATGGCTTTATGTGAACAGGTGTAATCACACCGCTATATACAAGTGTACGGTGCTTCTGTATCACCCCTTTGTGCTCCTGCACCTCCAACACACTTATGCGCTCACCTTATTGTTTGACCCATAATGACAGGTCAAACTACACTTTTCCCTTTTAACCCGGGCAGATATATATATATAGGGTACAATATCTTCCCACTCTTTGCCAACACATTGTATTAATCCAATCCACTCAGTAGTCATGTAGAGAAAAAAAGGCTGAATATAGTGCAGTATGTACAACCAAACCAGCCTTTATTTAAAATATATATATTGTACTCACATTAAAATGTGTCTTCCTGGGACACCACAGTGTAAAAACTCACTATACAGTGATCTCCAGATAGTTTAGTTGCTGTAACCCCACTTGCAAAATGGCGGCACGTAGACTTCCGGTTTGTGGATTGACGTCATTGGACCAACCTACACGTTACGTCACAACACGTGACTTTATCAGGAGTAGCCTATTGGATGTCAAGCCTTCTATTTATATTACCTAGATGCTAATGCACTACATCTGTGCTGACGCCATTTGTCGTCCATAATCCCTACTGTGCCTGTTTATAGGTTAGAGCAGTGGTTCTTAACCTTTTTGAAGGTACTGAACCCCACCAGTTTCATATGCGCATTCACCGAACCCTTCTTAATTGGAAAAATAAAATATGATTTTTAAAATTCAAAACATAGGTATATATTTATTAGAGATGAGCGAATCGAACTTGGCGAAGTGGAATTCGTTTCGAATATTAGGAAAAATTCGATTTCGCGCCGAATCCGAAAATTAGCAGACTTCGGAGGCACGAATCGAAATTTTTCCTAAAATGGCGGCGACATGTGTGGCGACGGAGCGGGGATCTCTGGGAAGGCGCGCAGACAAGGCGCGCTGACCCATAATGCATTCATTCATGACATGTGATCGCATTAGCCAATCAGCGCGCCAGCCAGCACTGTGTAATGGTGGAGCTATAAATTGCGGCCATCTTACAATTCTCCATTTGCCTCCGGTCATTCAAGAGAGACAGACCTCTCTGTATTAGGGACAGAGTTAGGGCCAGAGATACTTTAGGGACACAGAATCGTTACTTAGGGACACAGAATTGTTACTCAGGGACACAGAACTGTTTCTCAGGGACACAGAACTGTTACTCAGGGACACAGAACTGTTACTCAGGGACAGACACAGAATTGTTACTCAGGGACACAGAACTGTTACTCAGGGACACAGAACTGTTACTCAGGGACAGACACAGAATTGTTACTGAGGGACACAGAATTGTTACTGAGGGACACAGAATTGTTACTGAGGGACACAGAATTGTTACTCAGGGACACAGAATTGTTACTGAGGGACACAGAACTGTTACTCAGGGACACAGAACTGTTACTCAGGGACAGACACAGAATTGTTACTGAGGGACACAGAATTGTTACTGAGGGACACAGAATTGTTACTGAGGGACACAGAACTGTTACTCAGGGACACAGAACTGTTACTCAGGGACAGACACAGAATTGTTACTGAGGGACACAGAATTGTTACTGAGGGACACAGAATTGTTACTCAGGGACAGACACAGAATTGTTACTGAGGGACACAGAACTGTTACTCAGGGACAGACACAGAATTGTTACTCAGGGACACAGAACTGTTACTCAGGGACACAGAACTGTTACTCAGGGACACAGAACTGTTACTCAGGGACAGACACAGAATTGTTACTGAGGGACACAGAATTGTTACTCAGGGACACAGAATTGTTACTGAGGGACACAGAATTGTTACTGAGGGACACAGAACTGTTACTCAGGGACACAGAACTGTTACTCAGGGACACAGAACTGTTACTCAGGGAGGGACACAGAATTGTTACTGAGGGACACAGAATTGTTACTGAGGGACACAGAATTGTTACTCAGGGACACAGAACTGTTACTCAGGGACACAGAACTGTTACTCAGGGACAGACACAGAATTGTTACTGAGGGACACAGAATTGTTACTGAGGGACACAGAATTGTTACTGAGGGACAGACACAGAATTGTTACTGAGGGACACAGAACTGTTACTCAGGGACACAGAACTGTTACTCAGGGACACAGAACTGTTACTCAGGGACAGACACAGAATTGTTACTGAGGGACACAGAATTGTTACTGAGGGACACAGAATTGTTACTGAGGGACACAGAATTGTTACTCAGGGACAGACACAGAATTGTTACTGAGGGACACAGAATTGTTACTCAGGGACAGACACAGAATTGTTACTCAGGGACACAGAACTGTTACTCAGGAACACAGAACTGTTACTCAGGGACACAGAACTGTTACTCAGGGACAGACACAGAATTGTTACTGAGGGACACAGAATTGTTACTGAGGGACACAGAATTGTTACTGAGGGACACAGAATTGTTACTCAGGGACACAGAACTGTTACTCAGGGAAACAGAACTGTTACTCAGGGACACAGAACTGTTACTCAGGGACAGACACAGAATTGTTACTGAGGGACACAGAATTGTTACTGAGGGACACAGAATTGTTACTGAGGGACACAGAATTGTTACTCAGGGACAGACACAGATTGTTACTGAGGGACACAGAACTGTTACTCAGGGACACAGAACTGTTACTCAGGGACACAGAATCGTTACTCAGGGACAGACACAGAATTGTTACTCAGGGACACAGAACTGTTACTCAGGGACACAGAACTGTTACTCAGGGACACAGAACTGTTACTCAGGGACACAGAACTGTTACTCAGGGACAGACACAGAATTGTTACTGAGGGACACAGAATTGTTACTGAGGGACACAGAATTGTTTCTGAGGGACACAGAATTGTTACTCAGGGACAGACACAGAATTGTTACTCAGGGACACAGAACTGTTACTCAGGGACACAGAATCATTACTCAGGGACACAGAATTGTTACTCAGGGACAGACACAGAATTGTTACTCAGGGACACAGAACTGTTACTCAGGGACACAGAACTGTTACTCAGGGACAGACACAGAATTTTTACTGAGGGACACAGAATTGTTACTGAGGGACACAGAATTGTTACTGAGGGACACAGAATTGTTACTCAGGGACACAGAACTGTTACTCAGGGACACAGAATCGTTACTCAGGGACACAGAATCGTTGAATTAAAGAATATGTCAGACAACACGCAGAGGAGTGGCAGAGGAGGCAATGTTTCAGGAGCGAGCAGACGTGGCAGCAGAGGAAGGGGTCGAGGCAGCACTAGTCGCAGCCAGAGGCCAGTGCTCCCGGTGTCATCCAGCGGTCGTGTCTCCACCGACAACCCTGCCGTCATCGATTGGTTGGTTCGGTCGTCTTCCTCTTCCCAGGTCACCTCTGACACCTACAGCCAACGGTCGGTGGGTACGTCAGACACAACCGTTAGTTGGCATGGCCCGGGAGCAAGCCCACTGAAATCACGTGTCCTCTACCTGCCCCTGTCCTTTGGTGTTCCCTCACCAAGCGAAGTTTCGCATGCTGTGGGCTCAGCCCCACTGTACAGTGAGGAAGAGCTAACAGAGGGCGGTCAGGAACGGGGGGAGACATCCGCCTCTTCAGCAGCCAGGCGAAAAAGTACTGGCGAGGAGAGTGGCTCGGTAGCCGGTCTAGAGACAGGTCTGTCTCCTGACCCACACGCAGCCGAGGGGGCTAGTAGTGAGGCGGAGACCCTAATTGATGATGATGAGGCTGATTGCACTTGGCAGCCTCGTCGTCATCAGGCTTTTGCTTCCGCATCATCAGGAGAAGAGGGTGCCAGCTTGGCAGCGAGCAAAACAGTCGGTGGGTTGCCCAGAAGCAGCAGGGTCGCAGCAGTGTCAGTGGAGGCAAACGGCCACGGAGTAGAGCACCAGCTCCACTGCTGGTGGGTTCCATTTTGTCATAGGGTGCTGGCAGATTACGGGCCTCCCATTGCTGCTGCCAGGCCCGTAATCTGCCATGGGCCCCTGTACCGCCTCCTCATGCTGCTGCCAGGTCCAGAGTGTGTCATGGGTCCCTGTACGGCCTTCCATTGCTGCTGTCTCCATCGCCACACTCTGCCATGTGCCACTTTCAGGTCTCCTTACACTGCTGGTGGGTTCCATTTTGTCATAGGGTGCTGGCAGATTACGGGCCTCCCATTGCTGCTGCCAGGCCCGTAATCTGCCATGGGCCCCCGTACCGCCTCCTCATGCTGCTGCCAGGTCCAGAGTGTCTCATGGGTCCCTGTACGGCCTCCCATTGCTGCTGTCTCCATCGCCACACTCTGCCATGTGCCACTTTCAGGTCTCCTCACACTGCTGGTGGGTTCCATTTTGTCATAGGGTGCTGGCAGATTACGGGCCTCCCATTGCTGCTGCCAGGCCCGTAATCTGCCATGGGCCCCCGTACCGCCTCCTCATGCTGCTGCCAGGTCCAGAGTGTCTCATGGGTCCCTGTACGGCCTCCCATTGCTGCTGTCTCCATCGCCACACTCTGCCATGTGCCACTTTCAGGTCTCCTCACACTGCTGGTGGGTTCCATTTTGTCATAGGGTGCTGGCAGATTACGGGCCTCCCATTGCTGCTGCCAGGCCCGTAATCTGCCATGGGCCCCTGTACCGCCTCCTCATGCTGCTGCCAGGTCCAGAGTGTGTCATGGGTCCCTGTACGGCCTCCCATTGCTGCTGCCAGGCCCGTAATCTGCCATGGGCCCCTGTACCGACTCCTCATGCTGCTGCCAGGCCCGTAATCTGTCATGGGCCCCTGTACCGCCTCCTCATGCTGCTGCCAGGTCCAGAGTGTGTCATGGGTCCCTGTACGGCCTCCCATTGCTGCTGCCAGGCCCGTAATCTGCCATGGGCCCCCGTACCGACTCCTCATGCTGCTGCCAGGCCCGTAATCTGTCATGGGCCCCTGTACCGCCTCCTCATGCTGCTGCCAGGTCCAGAGTGTGTCATGGGCCCCCTTACTGACTCCTCATGCTGCTGCCAGGCCCGTAATCTGTCATGGGCCCCTGTACCGCCTCCTCATGCTGCTGCCAGGTCCAGAGTGTGTCATGGGTCCCTGTACGGCCTCCCATTGCTGCTGCCAGGCTCGTAATCTGCCATGGGCCCCCGTACTGACTCCTCATGTTGCTGCCAGGCCCGTAATCTGTCATGGGCCCCTGTACCGCCTCCTCATGCTGCTGCCAGGTCCAGAGTCTGTCATGGGCCCCCGTACCGACTCCACATGCTGCTGCCAGGCCCGTAATCTGTCATGGGCCCCTGTACCGCCTCCTCATGCTGCTGCCAGGTCCAGAGTGTGTCATGGGTCCCTGTACGGCCTCCCATTGCTGCTGCCAGGCCCGTAATCTGCCATGGGCCCCCGTACCGACTCCTCATGCTGCTGCCAGGCCCGTAATCTGTCATGGGCCCCTGTACCGCCTCCTCATGCTGCTGCCAGGTCCAGAGTGTGTCATGGGTCCCTGTACGGCCTCCCATTGCTGCTGTCTCCATCGCCACACTCTGCCATGTGCCACTTTCAGGTCTCCTCACACTGCTGGTGGGTTCCATTTTGTCATAGGGTGCTGTATGGCCTCCCATTGCTGCTGCCTCCACCGCCACACTGTGGCTCCACACTCTGGTTTTGGTCCCGTGACTGCCCAAATGAGTGAAGTGTGCGGTGATTCTAAGATCGACGGCACTCATCTGCATGTCATACTGACTGACAGTATTATTTCTCTTCCCCAGCAGACTCCAAGGGCATTTAAATTAAAGGTACAGTGTTCTGCACTAATATAAAGGCTCTCTGAAGCCTAGAAACACCCTTTTATAAGTTAAATTCGCAGCGAATATATTCGCCTCAAATCAAATTTTTTCCACGAATTCGCCGAATCAGTCGAATCGAATTTTTGAATAATTCGCTCATCTCTAATATTTATACATAGGTGCACAAAATGAACAAAACCATTAAGAACAAAGAACAAAACCATTAAAACATGATTTTTACACAAAAACAAAAACATAATAATGAATATTTACTGCACGAATCATATGAGTTGGGTGTAGGTCTTCACCTCTGCCGAACCCGCGAGACTGACTCACTGAACCCCTGGGGTTCGATCAAACCCAGGTTAAGAACCACTGTTTTATAGTAATTCATCCCCCATAGTAATTCATCCCCCATATAGTAATTCATCCCCCATAGTAATTCATCCCCCATATAGTAATTCATCCCCCATAATAATTCATCCCCCATAGTAATTCATCCCCCATATAGTAATTCATCCCCCATAGTAATTCATCCCCCATATAGTAATTCATCCCCCATAGTAATTCATCCCCCATATAGTAATTCATCCCCCATATAGTAATTCATCCCCCATAGTAATTCATCCCCCTTATAGTAATTCATCCCCCATATAGTAATTCATCCCCCATATAGTAATTCATCCCCCATATAGTAATTCATCCCCCATAGTAATTCATCCCCCATATAGTAATTCATCCCCCATAGTAATTCATCCCTCATAGTAATTCATCCCCCATATAGTAATTCATCCCCCATAGTAATTCATCCCCCATAGTAATTCATCCCCTATATAGTAATTCATCCCCCATAGTAATACATCCCCCATATAGTAATTCATCCCCCATAGTAATTCATCCCCCATATAGTAATTCATCCCCCATATAGTAATTCATCCCCCATAGTAATTCATCCCCCATATAGTAATTCATCCCCCATATAGTAATTCATCCCCCATAGTAATACATCCCCCATATAGTAATTCATCCCCCATAGTAATTCATCCCCCATATAGTAATTCATCCCCCATATAGTAATTCATCCCCCATATAGTAATTCATCCCCCATAGTAATTCATCCCCCATATAGTAATTCATCCCCCATATAGTAATTCATCCCCCATAGTAATACATCCCCCATATAGTAGTTCAGCCCCCATATAGTAATTCATCCCCCATATAGTAATTCATCCCCCATATTAATTCATCCCTTATATAGTAGTAGTAAGTAAGGAGCAAGTAGTAAGCCAAGTCCCCCCTGTGTCAATTCACTTACCTTTGCTCCGCGCGTTCCTCTCGCCGTATTCCCGCGCCGTTCCGGTCTTCAGGGCAGACTGTGAGAGGAGCCTAGCTCCTCTCACGTTCGTCACGCTGCCCCGCCTACACACATCCTGACAGCCAATCACTGGCTATCAGGATGTGAGTGGCAGCGAGACTGGCCAATCATTGCATTTGAGCGCGCTGCCCTGGCTGTTTTTTTTTTTGGATCACGCTGCAGAGTCCCTGCCGCCCGAGAGGAGGGAGGGGAGCGGGCGCCCGGCACACAAGAGCCGCATTAAAGCGTGTAAAGAGCCGCATGTGGCTCGCGAGCCGCGGCTTGCCGACCACTGGGCTAAGCAATGTTGCGTGACCACCTGCAGCCAATGATGGACAAGCGGGGCATGTCATCACGAATCATATGAGTCGGGTGTGGGTCTTCACCTCCGCCGAACCCGCGAGACTGACTCACCGAACCCCTGGGGTTCGATCGAACCCAGGTTAAGAACCACTGGGTTAGAGAATATATATATATATATATATATATATATATAAGATATCCGGGATCGCTATTAAGTTTGTCCGCTGTGTTTTATGTGTATATGCACTCACCTGCATTGTGGCAGTATTTCCTTGAAAATTGAGGATAGTACACACCGTGGGAATAATCTACAAGAAAATGGCACCCAAGACCACGTGATTGTCTACAACAAAATGGCGCCGGCACAGATGTAGTGCATTAGCATCTCAGTAATGAATATAAATAGAAGCTTGATATATTCATATAGTTGTATATATTATGCTCTGCATTTTTTGATTATTTTGATATATGTGGGAACACATTAGATGCTAGCTGCATAATTATAATTAGTTACCTATTGCGCTGAAGTTTTTTTCATATCTCTGCTACAAATAGCTATCTAAAAGTCATGACTAAAGGATTCATTAACTTTGGTCCCTAAATCTTCAATAACGACCCCAAACTGTGACATGGGTTTAAATGGCCTCAGCAGCCCTTTGATTAAAAAATGAATAAATTACTTAACTTAAAACAATTTCAACAATGCAAATTTTACAATGCAGCCAAGAGGGGGTCTTTGGGTGTCCTTAAGGTACACTCTATGGCTATAAACACCCATGACCCCAACTGACTCGACGTTACAACTCACGCATTATTAGATTTTCCCCCAGGAAACCTAGCTCCTGGGAGAACCACCAATGACCAGAAAGTGAAAGCACCATACCTTAGATGGGCCCCAAATTTTAATAAATATCGTTAATCACTGACCCCCCCAAAGACCCCCAGACCCGCCAACCTGCTGTGACAAATATCACCTTCACCTTTTTTGTTTTTGTTTTTCCTTTTTGTTTGGAATAGAAATTCGTAACTACCAAATACTACCCCACCACCATGAATACACCAGGAATCCAGAACCCAGGGTGGGAGGGAGAGGACATTTCCTCTTCGCCTGAACTTTTGGGAATGAATACCCAGCAACCTTTGCAATGGACCACTCTTGCAGCTCCATCCAACCCATCTGACCCTCAGCCTCCAATCAGGTAAGAACTATTCCTCCTACACCTTTCACTACATATTTTTTACCTCTTCTCTGACCTGTTCCTCCCTTAGTCATGCTGACCCTGTGTCCAATTTTCTTCTATGGGTCATAGTTTTGTAGCAAAGCAATAAGTGCAACCTTTCATAAAAATGCATTAGGAGCAATAGTTGCTAGCTCTTTTGCTGCGGAGCTGAAATTATGCTTAATTTTGATCACTGAGCTCAGAAAATGTTATGAATTTGTTACTAAGGAATTGCTTTGCCAAAACGGGGAAGGGAATCATTACTGCCATAAAATCACCTGTGTGTCATCAGCCTTAACGTATATGTGTGATCAAAGCTTTATTTTATCTTTTGGATTGAGTAGAGAAGGGTTACAATGCATTTCTGTCTGAGCCCCACTAGGGAAATTTATCCTCTCTATTTGTCCTAGTGATCATTATTAGAGATGAGCGAATTATTCAAAAATTCGATTCGGCTGATTCGGCGAATTCGTGGAAAAAATTTGATTCGAGTCGAATATATTCGCTGCAAATTTAACTTATAAAAAGGGTGTTTCTAGGCTTCAGAGAGACTTAATATTAGTGCTGAACACTGTACCTTTAATTTAAATGCCCTTGGAGTCTGCTGGGGAAGAGAAATAATACTGTCAGTCAGTATGACATGCAGATGAGTGCCGTCGATCTTAGAATCACCGCACACTTCACTCATTTGGGCAGTCACGGGGCCAAAACCAGAGTGTGGAGCCACAGTGTGGCGGTGGAGGCAGCAGCAATGGGAGGCCATACAGCACCCGCGGCAATAGTGGGCAAATCGGACGATTTTTTGCTGATAAAAAATCTGCGCATGAGCAGTGACCTGCAAGAGGAAGACAAAAAGAAGAAAAAGAAGAAGAGGAAGAGGATGAAGAAGAAGAAGAGGAAGAAGAGGATGAAAAAGAAGAGGATGAGGAAGAGGAAGAAGAAGAAGAAGAAGAAGAGGATGAGGATGAAGAAGAAGAAGAGGATGAGGATGAGGAAGAAGAAGAAGAAGAAGAGGAGGATGAGGATGAAGAAGAAGAAGAAGAAGAGGAGGATGAGGATGAAGAAGAAGAAGAAGAGGATGAGGAAGAAGAAGAAGAAGAAGAGGATGAGGATGAAGAAGAAGAAGAAGAAGAGGATGAGGAAGAAGAAGAAGAAGAAGAAGAGGATGAGGATGAAGAAGAAGAAGAGGATGAGGAAGAAGAAGAGGATGAGGAAGAAGAAGAAGAGGATGAGGATGAGGATGAAGAAGAAGAAGAGGATGAGGATGAAGAAGAAGAAGAAGAAGAAGAAGAAGAAGAGGATGAGGATGAAGAAGAAGAAGAAGAAGAGGATGAGGATGATGAAGAAGAAGAGGATGAGGATGAGGAAGAAGAAGAAGAGGATGAGGATGAAGAAGAAGAAGAAGAAGAAGAGGATGAGGATGAAGAAGAAGAAGAAGAAGAAGAGGATGAGGATGAAGAAGAAGAAGAAGAAGAAGAAGAGGATGAGGATGAAGAAGAAGAAGAAGAAGAAGAAGAGGATGAGGAAGAAGAAGAAGAAGAGGATGAGGATGATGATGAAGAAGAAGAGGATGAGGATGAAGAAGAGGATGAGGATGAAGAAGAAGAGGATGAGGATGATGAAGAAGAAGAGGATGAGGATGAGGATGAAGAAGAAGAAGAAGAAGAGGATGAGGATGAGGAAGAAGAAGAAGATGAGGATGAGGATGAAGAAGAAGAAGAAGAAGAAGAGGATGAGGATGAAGAAGAAGAAGATGAGGATGAAGAAGAAGAAGAGGATGAGGATGAGGATGAAGAAGAAGAAGAAGAAGAAGAAGAGGATGAGGATGAGGAAGAAGAAGAAGAGGATGAGTATGAAGAAGAATGAGAAAAAGAAGAAGAAGAAGAAGAGGATGAGGATGAAGAAGAGGATGAGGATGAAGAAGAAAAAGAAGAAGATGATGGTGAGGAAGAAGAAGAAGAAGAAGAAGAAGAAGAAGAGGATGAGGACGAAGAAGAAGAAGAAGAAGAAGAGGAGGATGAGGATGAAGAAGAAGAAGAGGATGAGGATGAAGAAGAAGAAGAGGATGAGGATGATGAAGAAGAAGAGGATGAGGATGAAGAAGAAGAGGATGAGGATGAAGAAGAAGAGAATGAGGATGAAGAAGAGGATGAGGATGAAGAAGAAGAAGAGGAAGAGGATGATGAAGAAGAAGAGGATGAGGATGAAGAAGAAGAAGAAGAAGAAGAAGTAGGATGAAAATAAGAAGAATTCTAGTCCAGCAAAAAGTGTATCTGCAGAGAGCTCCGCTATTTCTGACAGTTCTCTGACAGTTCCTTCACATTTACAGCGGTTGAAACATTGTATCTATTTGTTTCCGAATAAAAACATCTGTATCCTAAATGGAAACAATTAGATACAATGTTTCAACCGCTGTAAATGTGAAGGAACTGTCAGAGAACTGTCAGAAATAGCGGAGCTCTGCAGGGACACTTTTTGCCGGCTGTAGAAGGGATGAAAATCGGACGATCGGCTAAAATTCGATTCGTGCATCCGAAGTTTGCTAATATTCGGATTCGGCGCGAATCGAATTTTTCCTAATATTCGAAACGAATTCCACTTCGCCAGGTTCGATTCGCTCATCTCTAATCATTATCACTGATGGGAAATCAAAAATTCTTCTTGACCAGAACAAGAGCTGAGGGGAAATCTCAGAGGACAATTGTCTAACAGGTGAGGAAGGACATTTCCATCAACTAGCAGCACTATACTCTCCTTTCTACCTGTATATGTCTCGGAGGAAAGGTGCATATAACATTGCCATAAGTATTGTTCCTCCTGCCTCTCCACACACATGAACTTTAATGGCCCCCCAGTCTTAGTCCATAGGGTTCAATATTGAGTTGGCCCCGCCCTTTGCAGCTATAACAGCTTCAACTCTTCTGGGAAGGCCGTCCACAAGGTTTAGGAGGGTGTCTATGGGAAGGTTGGACCATTCTTCCAGAAGCACATTTGTCAGGTCAGGCACTGATGTCGGGGGAGGAGGCCTGGCTCACAGTCTCCGCTCTAATTCATCCCAAAGGTGTTCTATGGGGTTGAGGTCAGGAGTCTGTGCAGGTCAGTCAAGTTCCTCCACCCCAAACTGGCTCCTCCATGTCTTTATGGACCTTGCTTTGTGCACTGGTGCGCAGTCATGTTGGAACAGGAAGGGGCCATCCCCAAACTCTTCCCACAAAATTGGAAGCATGAAATTGTCCAAAATGGCACCTTAAGAGTTCCCTTCACTGGAACTAGGGGGCCAAGCTCAACCCCTGAAAAACAACCCCACACCATAATCCCCCCTCCACCAAACTTTACACTTGGCACAATGCAGTCAGGCAAGTACTGTTCTCCTGGCCACCGCCAAACCCAAACACATCGGATTGCCAAACAGAGAAGTGTGGTTGGTCACTCCAGAAAACACGCCTCCACTGCTCTAGAGTCCAGTGGCGGCATGCTTTACACCACGGCATCCGACACTTTGCATTGCACTTGGTGATGGAAGGCTTGGATGCAGCTGCTCGGCCATGGAAGCCCATTCCATGAAGCTCTCTACGCACTGTTGTTGTGTTAATCTGAAGGCCAGACCAAGTTTGGAGGTCTTTCGCTATTGACTCTGCAGACAGTTGGTGACTTCTGCGCACTGTGCGCTTCAGCATGCGCTGACCCCACCCTGTCATGTGACGTGGCCTACCACTTGGTGGCTGAGTGGCTGTTGTTCCCAGTTGCTTCCACTTTGTTATAATCCCACTAACAGTTGAGCGTGGAATATTTATTAGCCAGGAAATGTCACGGATGGACTTATTGCCCAGGTGGCCACCTATCACGGGACCACGCTTGGAGTCACTGAGCTCCTGAGAGCGACCCATTCTTTCACCAATGTTTGTAGAAGCAGTCTGCATGCCTAGGGGCTTGATTGTATACACATGTGACCATGGAGGGGATTGGAACACCTGAATCACATGATTTGGAAGGCGGGCCCAATACTTTTGGCAATATAGTGTATCTAAAGAAAAATGTCATTTGCAATTGAAGCATCAAACACACAACTTTCTGCAGCTTTGATCTGACTGCTCATGGACCAGCAATCATTGCATGTGTGTGCTAACACAGGAGGTCATATGGGGGCAAAACGAGTGATACATGCAGGGTTACAGAGGAATTTAAGAAACATACACAGATTGATGTAATTTCATCACCATGTAATACAAATATGTATCTATTGTATGTTACCTTGATTTGATTGTGTTTGGGCTCGTCTAGGTCCTCTGTTTTTATTTTCATGTTGTTTAATGTTATGTGACAATTCTGGAACATAAAACAAGTGAGACTCAAGAAGGGTCACAAATGGCAAAAAAAAAATAGGATTTTTGAGTTATCAACAAAATCAATCATTATAACTGGGTTATATGAAGCCAGTGGATGCTGGCAAATGGTGCAAGGACATCCCTTATATAACCCCTCCTGCTCCCAGCTATCCTCAGATTTGTACCAAGAAATAGGGAGATCATAAAGAACCGAAGAAAGGAACCTGGGTCCTGTACTGTTGTCCAGGAAACCGATTTTAGTAAATCAATAATCGTATTTTCCTAGTCATTCAGTACAAGACACACGCTCTTTAACCCCTTGCCCTACAGAGGATTTCCCCCCCTTCCTGACCAGGCCATTTTTGCAATACGGCACTGCGCTACTTTAACTGACTATTGCACGGTCATGCAACCCAAATGAGATTTATGTCCTTTTTTCCCACAAATAGAGCTTTCTTTTGGTGGTATTTGATCACCTGTGCTTTTCTTATTTCTTGCATTATAAACCAAAAAAAGACCGACAATTTTGAAAAAAAAACAATATCTTAGACTTTTTGCTATTAAATATGTCCAGTAAAAAAAATTTAAAAATCAAATTTCATCATAAATTTCGGTCAAAATGCATTCTGCTCCGTGTCTTTACTAAAAAAAAATCCCAATACGTGTAAATTCATTGGTTTATGTGAAAGTTATAGCGTTTACAAATGGCGGCATAGATACTGGGATTTTTTTTAAATACTAGTAATGGCGGCGATCAGTGTCTTATAGCGGGACTGCGGTGGGCATTCTGACACTGGGGGGGAACTCACTTGGTGTCACTGACCTGCTAATAAAAAGCACTGACACTGTACTATTGACACTGGGCAGGAAGGGGTTAACATGAGGGGTGACTGAGGGGTTACCCGTGTGCTGTTTTACTATGTGTGCTTTACAATGTACGCACACTGCTATACAGAGCCATACAAAGCAGTGTGCAGGAGCTGACAGGGGGGAGACCTGTATTATTTACATACAGGTCTCTCCCCTGTCAGTGATACTCGGAGATCGCCAGGTGCGTGTGGGGAATCATCGCCTGGGACCCAGTGATCAACAGCTGAGGCCGCCAATGGCAGCACAGGTAGGGCGCGAATGTGACGGGCTCGCGCCCTCTACCCGGAGATGCAAAATCCCATATAAAAATCACTAAAAACCGCAAATGCGGAAAAATGCTCCTTGAGCGCTTAGTCTATAATCACCTATGCGCCCACCTCAATGACAACAACCTCCTCGATCCACTACAGTCCAGCTTCTGTCCCCTACACTCCACCAAAACCGCCCTACTCAAAATCACTAATGACCTGCTAACCGCCAAAGCTAATGGCCACTACTCTATCCTCCTCCTCCTCGACCTCTCCGCGGCCTTTGACAAAGTTGACCACCCACTTCTCCTTAATAAACTACACTCCCTCGGCATCAGAGACTCCGCTCTCTCCTGGCTCTCCTCCTATCTATCCCAACGCTCCTTCAGCGTTATCTATAACGCTACCACCTCCCCCTCTCTGTTGGGGTCCCCCAGGGCTCTGTCCTCGGGCCCCTTCTCTTCTCCATCTACACCTCCTCCCTTGGCAAACTGATACACTCCCACGGCTTCAACTATCACCGCTACGCCGATGACACGCAAATTTACCTCTCCACCCTTCACCTCACCCCTTCAGTCTCCGCCCGTATTGACCACCTACGAAACGACATATCAGACTGGATGTCACTCCATTTCCTCAAATTGAACCTTCCCAAAGCTCCTAATCTTCCCCCCAGCCCGCGCCCCCCCCCCCATCCTCTCCATCATGACCAACAACGCCACCATCAGTCCCGCCCCGCAAGCCAAAGTCCTAGGTGTCTTTCTGGACTCAAACCTGTCCTTCCAACCCCATGTCCAATCGTTGGCAAACTCATGCAGGCTCCACCTCCACAACATCTCCAAAATACGTACGTTCCTAACCCCAGACACCAATAAACAACTCATTCACTCCCTTATTATCTCACGTCTGGACTACTGCAACTCCCTCCTTACGGGCCTACCTCATCACAGTCTATCCTGAACTCAGCGGCCAGACTCATCCACCTCACCAACCGCTCCACCTCTGCCACCCCCCTCTGTCATTCCGTCCATTGGCTTCCGATTGCCCAATGCATTAAATTCAATATATATATACACACATATACACACACATATACACACACATATACACACACACACATATATATATATATATATATATATATATATATATATATATATGTAATACATCTCATTTTCATTTACCCTGAATTGATGGAATGTCAGTGAAGTTTCCAAGGATTAAATTTCAGACTCTCTCCTAGGGGAGGGGAGAAGACTGAGGGTTTGTTTTATACATCTGTTGCCCAAATATCATTGTAGGACTACAAGAGACAGAAAAGAAAACCAGCCCACTTTTAGGAGAAGGCGGGGGCTGAATTGCTCCTTATAGAGCAGAACAAAGACTTTTTAGGCACACTTTTTTAGAAGCTTAGATTCACGACACACACAGATTCATACCACACATAAGATTACATACAATCTTTATCTCAAGAACTTAACTATATTTTTTGGACATTATCTAAACATTCTGTATTCCAATATTTTATTTCTAATTTTATGCAATATTATTATTAAATCAATTTTTGAGCTTATGCAAGAGTTGGAAGGACTTTCTATTTTGAACTTTTCTCACCAACACAAGTTAACAAAATATCGAGAGAATGCGGTATTTTGGCGAGCTTGGTCAGTTTGATTTTTTCCGAATATCAATCAGTTTTTACTTTTTTTCTCCTTCATCTTGATGAGAGGGAAGATGGCTGCAAGGTCAGCAACATATGAAGTCAAGCTTTCAGGAGAAGTAAAAGCCTTCAGCAGATGACCCTTCGGCATAATCGAAAACCTAAAATCAGAATTGGTGAGGAATTTTGCGCAAATGCAAGAAAATGCTGTTCCTTGGTGATATAATTTCCCGCCAAGAGAGAATAGGCGCATTACATGAAGAAAGACCTTCTTAATAAGTAATGGATTATATTGATGAATTATCTAGCGAGAGTAAATTAGAATTAAAAAAATCTGTCTAAATTTGTTAAAGATGACGAACTTTGGCGGTACATGTATAATGAATGCTTACAGGCTAATATGAAGATAGAAAAATCTAGGTTTTCCTTAAGAAATTGAGCAAGCAAGTTAGAAATGTAATAAAGTTAGTTAACGTTTTTAACGCCATGATTTTTGAGGTTCCTAGGAATGCTGCTTGTGTAATGAAGTCAGGGCAAGGTAACAGTGTATGTGCTAATTGCCAGACTTTGACTGAGCAAATAGATGACCTGCAAAGTGCAATTCAAACAAAAGACATTCAACTATCTGAACTACAGAATGATGTTAAAATTTGCGTAAATATTAAGGCAGAGAGATAAAAATCTTTTGTAACGGACATCCAGTCTATAGAAGATGATCTGCAGGATCATGAAGCAATGCTTAAGAGAAAATTAAGGGATAAACTGTAAAAATTAATCTTAAGATCCTTGATCAGCTCATGAAAATTTTGAAGGATATGCTAGCCTGATACGCTTTTTATAATAGAGGTTTTTGAAATTTTGTGTAATAATGTTTGTTTAAATCAGGAGCAAAGAAATTTTCTCTTCAGATAATGGCTTCCCAGCTTTATGGCATGTCGATTAGCCAAGATGCCATATATTAATGAGGATGATGTGGAAATTCATAGCAATGCATCAGACCGATTGCGTCAGTTATTGCTATGTACAACTGGAGAGGAAACTCCTTCTCCGAAAATCTTAGACTCCTTAAGAGCTACGGTAAATGATGATCCTTTTGATTTTAAAAATAGATTTTCCAAAGTATACAAAATGGTATTTAATTTGGAAAATGAGACTCCTGCTATGATAAAAGCTTTTGTTAAAAAATTTAAGTATCTAGATCCAGCATCTCTTATTATTGCTGCTGGAAAAAATGATTTAGATAAATTAAAATTAAACGAAACAATCAGAAGATGGAAAGTGTAGCTATCCAAAATGGAGAACAGAGAGAGACCATGTGCATGGCCACACCCAATTATGGTGATGGGCACGTCACAGGCAGAACGAGAGTTTCAGAGCAGACAGGAAATACCATTTGTTTCTATTGTCATACATCAACGATCTTGTCTCTAAATATCACCCAAACCGTACTCTCCACTCCTCGCAAGACCTCCTGCTCTCTTGTCTCCTCCTCCCATGCTCGTCCCCAGGAATTTTCCAGAGCTTCCCCCATCCTCTGGAACTCTCTACCCCAATTTATCACCTATTCTGCTCACTTTTAGGCGATCTCTGAAAACCTCTCTCTTCAGGGAAGCCTATCCTGCCCTCAGCTAATAATGGAATCTTCTACTCTTCAAATCAGTCCATCCCCCACAGTTACTACCTTTTGTACCACTATCCCCTCCCTCCTAGATTGTAAGCTCCCAGGATCAGCGCCCTCCTTTCCCTCTTGTATTGAACTGTATTGTTGCTGTATTGTCTCCCGTTATATTGTAAAGTGCTGAGCAAACTGTTGGCGCCATAAATCCTGTATAATAATAATATTGTACACAATTTGGTCATTTGAAAAGAAGTTGTGTTCAAATATAAATTAGATTTACAAAGAAAAACTTTGGAATTAGAAAAATAAAATACAATTTCTGAACAATCTGCTTCTCCATGTTCCAACAATAGTCTGTCTGAGTTGTCTTATGCCTCAGAAGTCAAAGAAATCAGTTCACTGAGTGTCAACAACAGCTTAAACAATATGGTAAACAGTGCTGTTGTCATTAATAGGAATGGTTTAGTGCCATTTCCGAAATTAGAATCAGGATCAAATCGAGATTCTTCGCCTTTACGGAATATGTTGCTCCAATTTTATTGGATGAAAGTTGAAGGCCATATGTACAGGGTGTATTGAATGGCAGGAACATAAAGTTTTTAGTAGATACAGGAGCTGAACTCAGTTTAACTAAACATAAATGAGCTGTAAATGCCAATTCTCCAAAATGCGATTTATTTGATTTTACTGGAAAATGTAGTTCAGTTGCTAGAAAAGTTTCTAATGTGACTTTTGAGATTCCAGGATTTCTGAAAACTTACATTGACATCTGGTATTGTCATGGTACAGAGAATATTCTTGGTATTGATGCTGGTTCTCTTTCTAAGACAAACTGTCTGACATCTGCTGGGCAGATTTGCAGGAGCTGATCTCTTATCATGAGATCTTCCAAATACTTGTAGGAGTCAGCTTTCAGTCCTTTAGTCCACTGTCACTCGCCACATCTGTGTAAGAGTCCCCAGGTCCCTTTTGCATGTACCTGAACCGCTTGTGGTACACTTCTGGGGTCATCTGGTACTTCCGGATGATGGCATCTTTTAAAGCTTCATATTCGTCGTCCTGCCCCTCTGGCATTTCAACAAACGCATCCAGGGCCTTGCCTCATAACCTCGTAGTCCTGGGGTCAGGTACCGAGCCCATTGAGTTGGGGGCACATGGTACTGACGGCACGTTTTTTCAAATGAAAGCAAATATGTGTCAATGTCACTATCTTTGTCCATCACTGGAAACTTGGCGGCTGTGCCCACGGCCAGAGTGGCATCTCTGTGCTCTAGGGACCCGGGGTTCTGCACCTGTCGCTGTGGCTGGAGCCTCGCCATCTCCAGCTTGTGCTGATGATCAGCTTCCCTCTGCACCGCCTCTCTCTCAGCCACTCTTTCAGCTTGGCAATCCACAGCCTCTCTCTCAGCCTGGCGTTCTGCAGCTTTTCTGTCAGCCTGGTGTTCCGCAGCTTCTCTGTCAGCCGCTGCTTGGTGTTTCGCAGCCTGTCAGCCACTGCTTGGCGTTCCACAGCCTCTCTCTCTGCCTGGCATTCCATGAACTGTAGGTATGCCTCAGGATCTGTCTCCTTGATGTGTTTCAGGGCTTCCTGCATCTGAGGAGAGTCTCTGTTGGTTACAGGCACTCCGGTGCTGGCCCGTTCGGGCTGTCGTGTGATGATAACATTCAGTGATCCTCCAGTGTCAGTCTCTGTATGTGTATCCTGCGAGGCCATCTCTGAGCCACTGGGAACGTAGGTAGCGGGAACCCTGTCATTGTCAAGTTCCCCCGAGTTCTGGTCTGCTCGGATATCATGCTCCAATAGGTCCCGAATCAAATCTTCACGATTTTTGCGACCGACGTCCAATCCTCGTGAGGTACATTCCGCCTTCAAATCATTTTTGCTCAGAAAGCAGAAAAAGAAAGGAGCTGTTGCTATATGTCTCTCTCTCTCTATATCAGTGGTTCTCAACCTTTCTAATGCCGCGACCCCTTAATACAGTTCCTCATGTTGTGGTGACCCCCAACCATAAAATTATTTTCATTGCTACTTCATAACTGTAATTTTGCAGTGGGAGGAGTAGTGCCATGTCATTGGTGTCAGTGGAAGGAGTAGTGCCCCATCACTGATGTCAGTGGGATGAATAGCGCCCCATCGTTGGTATCAGTGGGAGGAATAGTGCCCCATCGTTGGTATCAGTGGGAGGAATAGTGCCCCATCATTGGTATCAGTGGGAGGAATAGTGCCCCATCATTGGTATCAGTGGGAGGAATAGTGCCCCATCGTTGGTATCAGTGGGAGGAATAGTGCCCCATCATTGGTATCAGTGGGAGGAATAGTGCTCCATCACTGATGTCAGTGGGATGAATAGTGCCCCATCACTGGTGTCAGTGGGAGGAATAGTGCCCCATCACTGATGTCAGTGGGATGCATAGTGCCCCATCACTGGTGTCAGTGGGAGGAATAGTGCCCCATCACTGGTGTCAGTGGGAGGAATAGTGCCCCATCACTGGTGTCAGTGGGAGGAATAGTGCCCCATCGTTGGTGTCAGTGGGAGGAATAGTGCCCCATCGTTGGTGTCAGTGGGAGGAATAGTGCCCCATCGTTGGTGTCAGTGGGAGGAATAGTGCCCCATCGTTGGTGTCAGTGGGAGGAATAGTGCCCCATCGTTGGTGTCAGTGGGAGGAATAGTGCCCCATCGTTGGTGTCAGTGGGAGGAATAGTGCCCCATCGTTGGTGTCAGTGGGAGGAATAGTGCCCCATCGTTGGTGTCAGTGGGAGGAATAGTGCCCCATCGTTGGTGTCAGTGGGAGGAATAGTGCCCCATCGTTGGTGTCAGTGGGAGGAATAGTGCCCCATCGTTGGTATCAGTGGGAGGAATAGTGCCCCATCGTTGGTATCAGTGGGAGGAATAGTGCCCCATCGTTGGTGTCAGTGGGAGGAATAGTGCCCCATCGTTGGTGTCAGTGGGAGGAATAGTGCCCCATCGTTGGAGTCAGTGGGAGGAATAGTGCCCCATCATTGGTGTCAGTGGGAGGAATAGTGCCCCATCATTGGTGTCAGTGGGAGGAGTAGTGCCCCATCATTGGTGTCAGTGGGGGGAGTAGTGCCCCATCATTGGTGTCAGTGGGGGGAGTAGTGCTCCATCACTGGTGTCAGTGGGGGGAGTAGTGCCCCATCATTGGTGTCAGTGGGGGGAGTAGTGCTCCATCACTGGTGTCAGTGGGGGGAGTAGTGCCCCATCACTGGTGTCAGTGGGAGGAGTAGTGCTCCATCACTGGTGTCAGTGGGAGGAATAGTGCCACATCATTGGTGTCAGTGGGAGGAATAGTGCCCCATCATTGGTGTCAGTGGGAGGAGTAGTGCCCCATCATTGGTGTCAGTGGGAGGAGTAGTGCCCCATCATTGGTGTCAGTGGGGGGAGTAGTGCCCCATCATTGGTGTCAGTGGGGGGAGTAGTGCTCCATCACTGGTGTCAGTGGGGGGAGTAGTGCCCCATCACTGGTGTCAGTGGGAGGAGTAGTGCTCCATCACTGGTGTCAGTGGGGGGAGTAGTGCCCCATCACTGGTGTCAGTGGGAGGAGTAGTGCCCCATCATTGGTGTCAGTGGGGGGAGTAGTGCCCCATCATTGGTGTCAGTGGGGGAGTAGTGCCCCATCACTGGTGTCAGTGGGAGGAGTAGTGCTCCATCACTGGTGTCAGTGGGAGGAATAGTGCCACATCATTGGTGTCAGTGGGAGGAATAGTGCCCCATCATTGGTGTCAGTGGGGGGAGTAGTGCCCCATCATTGGTGTCAGTGGGGGGAGTAGTGCCCCATCATTGGTGTCAGTGGGAGGAATAGTGCCCCATCACTGGTGTCAGTGGGGGGAGTAGTGCCCCATCACTGGTGTCAGTGGGGGGAGTAGTGCCCCATCACTGGTGTCAGTGGGAGTAGTGCCCCATCACTGGTGTCAGTGGGAGGAATAGTGCCACATCATTGGTGTCAGTGGGAGGAATAGTGCCCCATCATTGGTGTCAGTGGGAGGAATAGTGCCCCATCATTGATGTCAGTGTGGTGGAGGGGAGAATAGTGCCCCATCATTGGGGTCGGGGGGGGGAAATAGTGTCCCATCGTTGGTGTCAGTGGGTGGAGGAACAGTGACCCATCATTGGTGTCAGTGGGAGGAATAGTGCCCCATCATTGATGTCAGTGTGGTGGAGGGGAGAATAGTGCCCCATCATTGGGGTCAGGGGGGGGGGGAAATAGTGCCCCATCGTTGGTGTCAGTGGGGGGAGGAATAGTGCCCCATCTTTGGTGTCAGTGGGGGGAGGAATAGTGCCCCATCGTTGGTGTCAGTGGGGGGAGGAATAGTGCCCCATCGTTGGTGTCAGTGGGGGGAGGAATAGTGCCCCATCGTTGGTGTCAGTGGGGGGAGGAATAGTGCCCCATCGTTGGTGTCAGTGGGGGGAGGAATAGTGCCCCATCGTTGGTGTCAGTGGGGGGAGGAATAGTGCCCCATCGTTGGTGTCAGTGGGGGGAGGAATAGTGCCCCATCGTTGGTGTCAGTGGGGGGAGGAATAGTGCCACATCGTTGGTGTCAGTGGGGGGAGGAATAGTGCTCCATCACTGGTGTCAGTGGGGGGAGTAGTGCCCCATCACTGGTGTCAGTGGGAGGAGTAGTGCTCCATCACTGGTGTCAGTGGGAGGAATAGTGCCACATCATTGGTGTCAGTGGGAGGAATAGTGCCCCATCATTGGTGTCAGTGGGGGGAGTAGTGCCCCATCATTGGTGTCAGTGGGGGGAGTAGTGCCCCATCATTGGTGTCAGTGGGAGGAATAGTGCTCCATCACTGGTGTCAGTGGGGGGAGTAGTGCCCCATCACTGGTGTCAGTGGGAGTAGTGCCCCATCACTGGTGTCAGTGGGAGGAATAGTGCCACATCATTGGTGTCAGTGGGAGGAATAGTGCCCCATCATTGGTGTCAGTGGGAGGAGTAGTGCCCCATCATTGGTGTCAGTGGGAGGAGTAGTGCCCCATCATTGGTGTCAGTGGGGGGAGTAGTGCCCCATCATTGGTGTCAGTGGGGGGAGTAGTGCCCCATCATTGGTGTCAGTGGGAGGAATAGTGCCCCATCACTGGTGTCAGTGGGGGGAGTAGTGCCCCATCACTGGTGTCAGTGGGAGTAGTGCCCCATCACTGGTGTCAGTGGGAGGAATAGTGCCACATCATTGGTGTCAGTGGGAGGAATAGTGCCCCATCATTGGTGTCAGTGGGAGGAATAGTGCCCCATCATTGATGTCAGTGTGGTGGAGGGGAGAATAGTGCCCCATCATTGGGGTCGGGGGGGGGGGGAAATAGTGTCCCATCGTTGGTGTCAGTGGGGGGAGGAATAGTGCCCCATCATTGGTGTCAGTGGGAGAAATAGTGCCCCATCATTGATGTCAGTGTGGTGGAGGGGAGAATAGTGCCCCATCATTGGGGTCAGGGGGGGGGGAAATAGTGCCCCATCGTTGGTGTCAGTGGGGGGAGGAATAGTGCCCCATCGTTGGTGTCAATGGGGGGAGGAATAGTGCCCCATCGTTGGTGTCAGTGGGGGGAGGAATAGTGCCCCATCGTTGGTGTCAGTGGGGGGAGGAATAGTGCCCCATCGTTGGTGTCAGTGGGGGGAGGAATAGTGCCCCATCGTTGGTGTCAGTGGGGGGAGGAATAGTGCCCCATCGTTGGTGTCAGTGGGGGGAGGAATAGTGCCCCATCGTTGGTGTCAGTGGGGGGAGGAATAGTGCCCCATCGTTGGTGTCAGTGGGGGGAGGAATAGTGCCACATCGTTGGTGTCAGTGGGGGGAGGAATAGTGCCACATCGTTGGTGTCAGTGGGGGGAGGAATAGTGCCCCATCGTTGGTGTCAGTTGGGGGAGGAATAGTGCCCCATCGTTGGTGTCAGTGGGGGGAGGAATAGTGCCCCATCGTTGGTGTCAGTGGGGGGAGGAATACTGCCCCATCGTTGGTGTCAGTGGGGGGAGGAATAGTGCCCCATCGTTGGTGTCAGTGGGGGGAGGAATAGTGCCCCATCGTTGGTGTCAGTGGGGGGAGGAATAGTGCCCCATCGTTGGTATTAGTGACACAAATGATGGGGCACTATTCCTCCCACTGACACCAATGATACTTACTTTGCTGACCCCTGCTCCAGCCTGGGCTCGCTCTCTCACTTACCTGTCAGCTGTCTTCCTTCTCTGGCCGCTCTCCTCTTCACTCGCTCCGGCAGCTCCCTCAGTCTTCTTTGATGTACGCGCGCTGCCGCTCGGCTCCTCCTCTCCAAGCTCCACCTCCTCGCCGGTGATTGGCCGCCTGTGTGCCTCTCCTGAGCTACAGTTCCGGTGGCCAATCAGCGGCGAGGAGGCGGAGCTGCTGAGCGATCCCGGAGGTGTGGCCAGGTGACAGCAGCGTATCATCCCGCCCACACATCGCCGGAGACTGCAGCGGTGTCTCGGTTCCTAAGACCATCGGAAATATGTGTTTTCCGATGGTCTTAGGCGACCCCTGGGAAATGGTCGTTCGACCCCCAAAGGGGTCGCGACCCCCAGGTTGAGAACCGCTGCTCTATATAAATAAATAAAATATGCACCGCTTGTTTCTAAGGACTGTTTCCACAAAGGTTACAATCCTTCAGTGCAGAGCCAATTTTTGAACACTGCACTGAAGCTCCTAATGCAACTATCCCACGTACGCTGCCAACAATATGTGACGGACGTGGTGTCAGACACCAGCCCTTCTCACCAAACTCGTGACCGAAGGACTAGCCAATCTAAAACCGCGCTGTCACGTGCGTAACAATGCCGCACCCAGCTGCACCCTGCACACCGATGTTCCAGTTAATTGGACAATGATCAACGTACCAGCAGCCTGGACGCGATTGTTACTGGTTCAGTTTAATTACGCAATTAACCCTTCACACTGCCACCACCTCCTTTTTATACAGAGAAAGAGGAAACCCAGCAATACACTAGGATGATTGGTTAATCGTCAGTATCCCGCTATCTCTACAGATCGGTTATACAGAGGGTATGTGGACGTAGGCTGGACATTAGTCCTTGGCCAGTCGACTCTGGGGGGGGGGGGGTTCCTGTACCCGCCCACAGGCTGTTCTGGGTGCTGAACTGCCCAAAGTCAATTGGACCAAGACCGGCTTGAATCACCAAGTCGGGGATTGAATTTGCATCAGTCCGATCGCGACAGTACCAATCACTGTTCCGCTAGTGCACTCCAGCGCCACATAAACATTTCCTGCAATTTTCTGGCATTCTACATAGGCCACAAATATAGTTTTTATATGCTGATGTAGCCTATAGAATGCCCCATCAGAAGGGAGTATTTTCATCTCTCTGCAACTAATATTTTAGCTTTTATGAGGGATGAAACATACTTCTTTGATCTAAGCATATACTTTTTGAGCTCCCTAGACAGATCGGAGCCCCCCTGGTGTCATGAAGCCGAAACGGCTGCGTTTCTCTTTTAAGCTTCAGGAAGATGGCAAAGTCTGATTATGTATAGGTGACAAAATCTTATTAGCACCCAGGTGCCACTTCCAGAAGAAGCTAGGTCCCTTCTGATGCTAATTGGTGACCATCTGTCTCTGAATACCTTATTTGTTTAATGACAAGGAATGAACTAAATTTACGATTACATATTGCTACAGGTCACATCTCAGCTACTCAAATCTGTACATTTATGTCACAAGGGGATAAATTATTTGGTGAAAGGAAAAGAAAATAATAAGGGTAAAAATATGTTTATGTTATACAAAACAAAAGGTTTACCAAGTATACTTTTCCCTTTATAGAATCAAATTGAAAATATGTTCAAATCAATTATCTTAAGATCTAAAAATGCACGGATGGATACGAAAGTGACGAGAATGTGTATAAATGGATTAAGATAAGGAACATGATTAAGATTTGATAAAATCGATCATTTTGAGAGGGAAATGTTAGAAGCTTTCCTTAACCTAATATCTGCTTACTAACAGTACTAACATATGTATGAATGAGTTGGATCTTAATAGAATAGTTGAGTTGTTATATTTTTATTTGTTCTAGATTGGGAAAAGTGAGATAAATAGACTTTTTATAGTCTATGTGAATATACATATATGTATATGTATATCTTGGTTTTTTTCTCTACATTCAAGCAACATGTGGTAGTAATTAGTCTAGCTTTCCCTCTCCCATCTCCCCCCATCTCTGTGGGTAAGAGCTAAAGTTTCACTAATAAGAGAATTGTAAGAATCTATTTCATACATGTTAAGCATACACACTTTACACTGTAATATTTCTTGATTACGATATTTATATATGATATAACTTTTATATTAAGATTACTTTTAGGAGATTATATATATATATAAATATATATTATATATGTGTAATACATCTCATTTACCCTGATTGATGGAATGTCAGTGAAGGTTCCAAGGATTAAATTTCAGACTTTCTCCTAAGGGAGGGGAGAAGACTGAGGGTTTGTTTTATACATCTGTTGCCAAATATCATTGTATGACTATAAGAGACAGAAAAGAAAACCAGCCCACTTTTAGGAGAAGGCGGGGGCTGAATTGCTCCTTATAGAGCAGAACAAAGACTTTTTAGGTACACTTTTTTAGAAGCCTAGATTCACGACACACAGATTCATACCACACATAAGATTACATACAATCTTTATCTCAAGAACTTAACTATATATTTTTTGGACATTATCTAAACATTCTGTATTCCAATATTTTATTTCTAATATTATGAAATATTATTAGCAAATCAATTTTTGAGTTTATGCAAGAGTTGGAAGGACTTTCTATTTTGAACTTTTCTCACCAATACAAGTTAACAAAATATCGAGACAATACAGTATTTTACAGTGAGATCAATGTCATTTCATGGTCATGTAATACCAATATTTATCTGTTACCGCGTTTTATTTGTATCTGGTCTGGCCTGCGTCCTCCGTTTTTGCTCCCGCTTTGTTGATTTTTACGTGGAATTCCTGGAACATAAAGAGAGTGAGACTCAAGCAGGGTTACTGATGGCATTAAGAAAAATATACAGATCAATGTCATTTCATGGTCATGTTATACCAATATTTATCTCTTACTGTATTTCATTTGTGTCTGGGCTGGTCTAGGTCCTCCCAGTTTATTCATATTTGTTTGAATGTTATGTGACTGTTCTGGAATATCTCTGTCTTGTTGTCTCATTTTCTTTTGTGGGGGTGCAGAGCTTGATACTGTATCATCATACTGTATTCCATCTTTAGAACCCGTGCTCCACACATTCATATCTTTCAAGCCTTTATAAGTTTTAAAAAGACACATTAGAATGTCAAATGACTTTCCAGCAACACCTAGCTTAAAAGAACATCTAATGTATTACAGTAGTATTACCCCCAGTAACATAAATGTAAGATTCGGATAGCTGAGATGTGATCAATAGAAATATGTCATTGTATATCTAGCTTAGTTCCATGTTATTAAAGATAACAAGTTAAGTGATCAGTATTCAGTCAGAGATACATGTTCACCAATTAGCATCTGAAAGGACAGAGCAGCTTCTAGACTGGAGGTGACACCTAGATGTCAATAAAACGGTGTCACCTATCTAGTCAGACTTTGCCACCTTATTGAAGTCTAAAAGAAGAGCTCAAGCCTTTTCAGCTTAAAGAAACAGCAGGAGATCAGGAGTGGCTCTTTACAGCACTGTGGTTGACCCCCAACAATGAAAATGCATCATTTTTATCCTCATGACCATCATCATCATTAGCATTACCAACCTTACTGTATCATCAACGTGATTGGCATTATTAATATCAGCATCATCATCAGCATTATCATCACTATCATTGACCGTATCAGCATTATCATCAACATTATCAATATCAGCTTCATCATCATCATTATCAACAGGCACGTTTCTAATGTCCATGACACGAGTTTGATACCTCCCCCTGCAAGGGTATTTCTTCTTGTTCTCCAGCTAATGAAGAATCTTGCCACCCCATTTCATTCCCAGCCCAGGCGTAATAGGACACAAGAGTACCCAAATTGGCACCCAACAAAACAGGTGTGGGAATTTCATCCGAGACCCCCACCTCCCTCATCCCCCTTCCCACACCCCAATCGATGAATACCTATGCACAGGGTATGCGTGCACGGGTCCCCCAACTCCTGTGAGGGTAAGGAACTTTCCTGGGATGAGGTTCCTTTGCTCAATCACCTCTGGCCAGATCAAGGTGACTTTGGCTCCGGTGTCCCGGAAACCAGTTACAGACCGGTTGCCCACAGTGACTAGCTGAAAGTTGGCGGGGGTTACCCGTGTCACGATCGCAAGATCGCCGCCACCAACATGCAACAATCCCACGACCGCTGCCACCAATGTCACGATCGCAGCATCAGACCCCAGACCTTCTCACCAAACTCGTGACCAAAGGACTGGCTGATCTAAAACCACTATGTGACGTGCGTAACAATACCACACCCAGCTGCACCCTGCACAAAAATTTTCCAGCTAATGGACAACAGATCGATGTGCCGTCAGCCTGAGCGATTGTTACTGGGTCAGGTTAATTACGCAATTAACCCCTTCACACTGCCACCACCTCCTTTTTGTTCAGAGAAAGAGGAAACTTGCAATATTGCTATAACACTATAATAATTGAAATAATCGTCTGCATAACCCGGTCATTGACACAGGCCGGTTATACATAGAATTAACACAAACAGTAGCATCTCTTTAAAGGCAGGGATTCATAAATTGTAATTAAGAGCTGTAGAAACAGTTCAACACTTTCAGAAAGAGAGATTTATTACTAAAAGGGTCAAACAGGTGCAATAAAAATATTTACAGAGAAGATGTAACTAAGATATACAGTCATGGCCGAAATTGTTGGCACCCTTGATATTTCTCCAGGAAATCATGTATTTCTCACGAAACGTATTGCATTAACACATGTTTTGCTATACACATGTTTATTCCCTTTGTGTGTATTGGGACAAAACAAAAAAAGGGAGGAAAGAAAGCAAATTCGACATAATGTCACACAAACCTCCAAAAATGGGCTGGACAAAAGTATTGGCACCCTTTCACAACTGCGGATAAATAAGAATGTTACAAGCATGTGATGCTCCTGTAAACTCACCTGGGGCAAGTAACAGGTGTGGGCAATATAGAAATCACACCTGAAAGCAGATAAAAAGGAGAGACGTTCACTTAACCTTTGCATTGTGTGTCTGTCTGTGCCACACTAAGCATGGACAACAGAAAGAGGAGACGAGAACTGTCTGAGGACCTGAGAACCAAAATTGTGGCAAAATATCAACAATCTCAAGGTTACAAGTCCATCTCCAGAGAACTAGATTTGCCTTTGTCCACAGTGCGCAACATTATCAAGAAGTTTGCAACCCATGGCACTGTAGCTAATCTCCCTGGTCGTGGACGGATGAGGAAAATTGATGAAAGATTGCAACGCAGAATAGTCCGGATGGTGGATAAGCAGCCCCAAACATGTTCCAAAGACATTCAAGCTGTCCTGCAGGCTCAGGGAGCATCAGTGTCAGCGCGAACTATCCGTCGACATTTAAATGAAATGAAACGCTATGGCAGGAGACCCAGGAGGACCCCACTGCTGACACAGAGACATAAAAAAGCAAGACTACAGTTTGCCAAAATGTACTTGAGTAAGCCAAAAGCCTTCTGGGAAAACGTCTTGTGGACAGATGAGACCAAGATAGAGCTTTTCGGTAAAGCACATCATTCTACTGTTTACCGAAAACGGAATGAGGCCTACAAAGAACAAAACACAGTACCTACGGTAAAATATGGTGGAGGTTCAATGATGTTTTGGGGTTGTTTTGCTGCCTCTGGCACTGGGTGCCTTGACTGTGTGCAAGGCATCATGAAATCTGAGGATTACCAAAGGATTTTGGGTCGCACTGTAGGGCCCAGTGTCAGAAAGCTGGGTTTGCGTCCAAGATCCTGGGTCTTCCAGCAGGACAATGACCCCAAACATACGTCAAAAAGCACTCAGAAATGGATGGCAAAGAAGCGCTGGAGAGTTCTGAAGTGGCCAGCAATGAGCCCAGATCTAAATCCCATTGAACACCTGTGGAGAGATCTTAAAATTGCTGTTGGGAAAAGGTGTCCTTCCAATAAGAGAGACCTGGAGCTGTTTGCAAAGGAAGAGTGGTCCAAAATTCCGGGTGAGAGGTGTCAGAAGCTTATTGATGGTTATAGGAAGCGACTGATTTCAGTTATGTTTTCCAAAGGGTGTGCAACCAAATATTAAGTTAAGGGTGCCAATACTTTTGTCCAGCCCATTTTTGGGGTTTTGTGTGACATTATGTCATATTTGCTTTTCTGCCTCTGTTTTATATTTGTTCCAATACATACAAAGGGAATAAACATGTGTATAGCAAAACATGTGTTAATGCAATACCTTTTTTGTGTGAAATACTTGATTTTCAGGAAAAATATCAAGGGTGCCAACAATTTCGGCCATGACTGTATATATATATATATATATATACATACAGGAAACAGCATAGTACAGCAAAGAGATACCAGAGAGAAGTTAAAGGGTTAAGTTACTTTCCAGTAAGCCTTTGATGTAAGCAGATCCATGTTTTTTAGAGCAGAATGGTGCTTTGATCTCCTGCTGTTACGATGGAAAAATTGGAGATGCCTTCAATTCTCCTCTCTTAGGCCTGACAGCCGGTTTTAAAGTTTCCCGGAAGGGGGTGGTTCTGAAGTAACAAACCAATCCCTTGTGCAGGGAGGGGTCGTCAGGCGGGACCCTAAACTGGGGCCAACATCTTTCATAATTCATATTCTGTTCCATAATGTTCCATCTGCACAAGCTACAGTCCACCCGCGGGTAGTTTATTATGCAGATAAGCCTGAGGATTATTTAAATATGAATTATGAAATAATATGTGGCACGGTTCGCGAGTTCTATGTTCCGTCTTCCCTGATGGCCCGAGAAAAATGAGTGACCCATCAAACTGTTCGTCTGCTCATTGGCCATCTGACGAGGTGTCCGGATTTTACATCGATCTCTCATATTCCAAGATATGAGACATAGGGGAAAAATTGATTTCTTAAAAAGGTTATCTGGTGGGGGCTTCTTGGGAATACCTTGAACTCCTGGGAAGGCTCCATTATCTTTTTATGAGGCGTGAAATTACACAGTTTCTTTGGACAGTGCTGCACCACGTGGCTCTCTGCTGGGATCTGGCCTGTGACACTTTTAACACACACACATCTGTCGCTGTGCCTCTCAGGAAGGGAGGGGGAAGGAGAAGGATGAGGGAGAAATGGATACCCTTAGCAAGATGGAGTCTGCGTCAGTCTCTGTTGGACACATTTGCGACTACCCGCATCTTCCTGCGGACAAACAGCATGGAAGAAGAGTTGCTGGCCAGATGATGTCGTCTGCCTCTGCTCAGGACACTGCGTCCTGAGATGTCTGGCTTTCCCACAGGCAAAACATCTGCGGTTGTCAGTCAGGAATGGCTTGGCCCCAGGTGCTGCAGGTGTTGGTTGAGGGGGATCTTGACTCACCGGCGTAGGAAAGGTTGCTATGGGTGATTTCCCTCCTTTCCAGCCATTTGGCAGAGCCTTGCGAGGGTCAGACACCCCCGTGTGGACAAAGGTATCTGCCAAATTGGCTGCAGCTTTAGCAGATGCTGGTTCTCTTTCTAAGACAAACTGTCTGACGTCTGCCGGGCAGATATGCAGGAGCTGATCTCTTATCATGAGATCTTCCAAATACTTGTAGGAGTCAGCTTTCAGTCCTTTAGTCCACTGTCGGAATGTGGTGCGTAAACGACTCGCCACATCCGTGTAAGAGTCCCCAGGTCCTTTTTGCATGTACCTGAACCGCTTGTGGTACACTTCCGGGGTCATCTGGTACTTCCGGATGATGGCATCTTTTAAAGCTTCATAATCGTCGTCCTGCCCCTCTGGCATTTCAACAAACGCATCCAGGGACTTGCCTCATAGCCCTAGGGTCAGGTACCGAGCCCATTGAGTTGGGGGCACATGGTACTGACGGCACGTTTTTTCAAATGACAGTAAATACGTGTCAATGTCACTATCTTTGTCCATCACTGGAAACTTGGCGGCTGTGCCCACGGCCAGAGTGGCGTCCCTGTGCTCTAGGGACCCGGGGTTCTGTACCTGTCGCTGTGGCTGGAGCCTCGCCATCTCCAGCTCGTGCCGACGATCAGCTTCCCTCTGCACCGCCTCTCTCTCAGCCGCTCTTTCAGCTTGGCGTTCTGCAGCTTTTCTGTCAGCCTGGCATTCCGCAGCTTCTCTGTCAGCCGCTGCTTGGCGTTCCGCAGCCTCTCTCTCAGCCTGGCATTCCATGAACCGCAGGTATGCCTCAGGATCTGTCTCCTTGATGTGTTTCAGGGCTTCCTGCATCTAAGGAGAGTCTCTGCTGGTTACAGGCACTCCGGTGCTGGCCCGCTCGGGCAGTGGTGTGATGATAACATTCGGTGATCCTCCAGTATCAGTCTCTGTATGCCTATCCTGAATTTCCGACACCAGTGCATCAGTCCAATCGCGACAGTACCAATCACTGTTCTGCCAGTGCACTCCAGCGCCACATAAACATTTCCTGCGTTTTTCTGGCATTCTACATAGGCCACAAATATAGTTTTTATATGCTGATGTAGCCTATAGAGTGCCCCATCAGAAGGAAGTATTTGCATCTCTCTGCAACTAATTTTAGCTTTTCTGAGGGATGAAACATACTTCTTTGATCTATGTATATACTCTTTGAGCTCCCTTGACAGATCGGAGCCCCCCTGGTGTCATGAAGCCGAAACGTCTGCGTTTCTCTTTTAAGCTTCTGGAAGATGGCAAAGTCTGATTATGTATAGGTGACAAAATCTTATTAGCACCCAGGTGCCACTTCCAGAGGAAGCTAGGTCCCTTCAGATGCTAATTGGTGACCATCTGTCTCTGAATACCTTATTTGTTTAATGACAAGGAATGAACTAAATTTACGATTACATATTGTTACAGGTCACATCTCAGCTACTCAAATCTGTACATTTATGTCACAAGGGGACAAATTATTTGGTGAAAGAAAAAGAAAATAATAAGGGTAAAAATATGTTTATGTTATACAAAACAAAAGGTTTACCAAGTATACTTTTCCCTTTATAGAATTAAGTTGAAAATATGTTCAGATCAATTATCTTAAGATCTAAAAACGCACGGATGGATACGAAAGTGACGAGAATGTGTATAAATGGATTAAGATAAGGAACATGATTAAGATTTGATAAAATCGATCATTTTGAGAGGGAAATGTTAGAAGCTTTCCTTAACCTAATATCTGCTTACTAACAGTACTAACATATGTATGAATGAGTTGAATCTTAATAGAATAGTTGAGTTGTTATATTTTTATTTGTTCTAGATTGGGAAAAGTGAGATAAATAGACTTTTTATAGTCTATGTGAATATACATATATGTATATCTTGTTTTTTTTCTCTACATTCAAGCAACATGTGGTAGTAATTAGTCTAGCTTTCCCTCTCCCATCTCCCCCCATCTCTGTGGGTAAGAGCTAAAGTTTCACTAATAAGAGAATTGTAAGAATCTATTTCATACATGTTAAGCATACACACTTTACACTGTAATATTTCTTGATTACGATATTTATATATGATATAACTTTTATATTAAGATTACTTTTAGGAGATTATATATATATATAAATATATATTATATATGTGTAATACATCTCATTTACCCTGATTGATGGAATGTCAGTGAAGGTTCAAGGATTAAATTTCAGACTTTCTCCTAAGGGAGGGAGAAGACTGAGGGTTTGTTCTATACATCTGTTGCCAAATATCATTGTATGACTATAAGAGACAGAAAAGAAAACCAGCCCACTTTTAGGAGAAGGCGGGGGCTGAATTGCTCCTTATAGAGCAGAACAAAGACTTTTTAGGTACATTTTTTTAGAAGCTTAGATTCACGACACACACAGATTCATATCACACATAAGATTACATACAATCTTTATCTCAAGAACTTAACTATATATTTTTTGGACATTATCTAAACATTCTGTATTCCAATATTTTATTTCTAATATTATGAAATATTATTAGTAAATCAATTTTTGAGTTTATGCAAGAGTTGGAAGGACTTTCTATTTTGAACTTTTCTCACCAATACAAGTTAACAAAATATCGAGACAATACGGTATTTTACAGTGAGACTCAAGCAGGGTTACTGATGGCATTAAGAAAAATATACAGATCAATGTCATTTCATGGTCATGTAATACCAATATTTATCTCTTACCGTGTTTCATTTGTGTCTGGGCTGGTCTAGATCCTCCCGTTTTATTCACATTTGTTTGAAAGTTATGTGACTGTTCTGGAATATCTCTGTCTTGTTGTCTCATTTTCTTTTCTGGGGGTGCAGAGCTTGATACAGTATCATCATTCTGTATTCCATCTTTAGAACCCGTGCTCCGCACATTCATATCTTTCAAGCCTTTATAAGTTTTAAAAAGACACATTAGAATGTCAAATGACTTTCCAGCAACACCTAGCTTAAAAGAACATCTAATGTATTACAGTAGTATTACCCCCTGTAACATAAATGTAAGATTCGGATAGCTGAGATGTGATCAATAGAAATATGTCATTGTATATCTAGCTTAGTTCCATGTTATTAAAGATGACAAGTTAAGTGATCAGTATTCAGTCAGAGACATATGTTCACCAATTAGCATCTGAAAGGACAGAGCAGCTTCTAGACTGGAGGTGACACCTAGATGTCAATAAAACGGTGTCACCTATCTAGTCAGACTTTGCCACCTTATTGAAGTCTAAAAGAGGAGCTCAAGCCATTTCAGCTTCAAGAAACAGCAGGAGATCAGGAGTGGCTCTTTACAGCACTGTGGCTGACCCCCAACAATGAAAATGCATCATTTTTATCCTCATGACCATCATCATCATTAGCATTACCAACCTTATCATCAACGTGATTGGCATTATTAATATCAGCATCATCATCAGCATTATCATCACTATCATTGACCGTATCAGCATTATCATCAACATTATCAATATCAGCTTCATCGTCATCATTATCAACAGGCACGTTTCTAATGTCCATGACACGAGTTTGATACCTCCCCCTGCAAGGGTATTTCTTCTTGTTCTCCAGCTAATGAAGAATCTTGCCACCCCATTTCATTCCCAGCCCAGGCGTAATAGGACACAAGAGTACCCAAATTGGCACCCAACAAAACAGGTGTGGGAATTTCATCCGCAATTAACCCTTCACACTGCCACCACCTCCTTTTTGTTCAGAGAAAAAGGAAACTTGCAATATTGCTATAACACTATAATAATTGAAATAATCGTCCGCATAACCCGGTCATTGACACAGGCCGGTTATACATAGAGTTAACACAAACAGTAGCATCTCTTTAAAGGCAGGGATTCATAAATTGCAATTAAGAGCTGTAGAAACAGTTCAACACTTTCAGAAAGAGAGATTTATTACTAAAAGGGTCAAACAGGTGCAATAAAAATATTTACAGAGAAGATGTAACTAAGATATATATATATATATATATATATATATATACATATACAGGAAACAGCATAGTACAGCAAAGAGATACCAGAGAGAAGTTAAAGGGTTAAGTTACTTTCCAGTAAGCCTTTGATATAAGCAGATCCAAGTTTTTTAGAGCAGAATGGTGCTTTGATCTCCTGCTGTTACGATGGAAAAATTGGAGATGCCTTCAATTCTCCTCTCTTAGGCCTGACAGCCGGTTTTAAAGTTTCCCGGCAGGGGGTGGTTCTGAAGTAACAAACCAATCCCTTGTGCAGGGAGGGGTCGTCAGGCGGGACCCTAAACTGGGGCCAACATCTTTCATAATTCATATTCTGTTCCATAATGTTCCATCTGCACAAGCTACAGTCCACCCGCGGGTATTTTATTATGCAGATAAGCCTGAGGATTATTTAAATATGAATTATGAAATAATATGTGGCACGGTTCGCGAGTTCTATGTTCCGTCTTCCCTGATGGCCCGAGATAAATGAGTGACCCATCAAACTGTTCGTCTGCTCGTTGGCCATCTGACGAGGTGTCCAGCTTTTACGTCGATCTATCATATTCCAAGATATGAGACATAGGGGAAAAATTGATTTCTTAAAAAGGTTATCTGGTGGGGGCTTCTTGGGAATGCCTTGAACTCCTGGGAAGGCTCCATTATCTTTTTATGAGGCGTGAAATTACACAGGTTCTTTGGACAGTGCTGCACCACGTGGCTCTCTGCTGGGATCTTTCCTGTGGCACTTTTAACACACACACATCTGTCACTGTGCCTCTCAGGAAGGGAGGGGGAAGGAGAAGGATGAGGGAGAAATGGATACCCTTAGCAAGATGGAGTCTACGTCAGTCTCTGTTGCACACATTTGCGACTACCCGCATCTTCCTGCGGACAAACAGCATGGAAGAAGAGTTGCTGGCCAGGTGATGTCGTCTGCTTCTGCTCAGGACACTGCGTCCTGAGATGTCTGGCTTTCCCAAAGGCAAAACATCTGCGGTTTTCAGTCAGGAATGGCTTGGCCCCAGGTGCTGCAGGTGTTGGTTGAGGGGGATCTTGACTCACCGGCGTAGGAAAGGTTGCTATGGGTGATTTCCCTCCTTTCCAGCCATTTGGCAGAGCCTTGCGAGGGTCAGACACCCCCGTGTGGACAAAGGTATCTGCCAAATCGGCTGCAGCTTTAGCAGAGGCTGGTTCTCTTTCTAAGACAAACTGTCTGACGTCTGCCGGGCAGATATGCAGGAGCTGATCTCTTATCATGAGATCTTCCAAATACTTGTAGGAGTCAGCTTTCAGTCCTTTAGTCCACTGTCGGAATGTGGTGCGTAAGCGACTCGCCACATCCGTGTAAGAGTCCCCAGGTCCCTTTTGCATGTACCTGAACCGCTTGTGGTAAACTTCTGGGGTCATCTGGTACTTCCGGATGATGTCATCTTTTAAAGCTTCATAATCGTCGTCCTGCTCCTCTGGCATTTCAACAAACGCATCCAGGGACTTGCCTCATAGCCCTAGGGTCAGGTACCGAGCCCATTGAGTTGGGGGCACATGGTACTGACGGCACGTTTTTTCAAATGACAGTAAATACGTGTCAATGTCACTATCTTTGTCCATCACTGGAAACTTGGCGGCTGTGCCCACGGCCAGAGTGGCGTCCCTGTGCTCTAGGGACCCAGGGTTCTGTACCTGTCGCTGTGGCTGGAGCCTCGCCATCTCCAGCTCGTGCCGACGATCAGCTACCCTCTGCACCGCCTCTCTCTCAGCCGCTCTTTCAGCTTGGCGTTCTGCAGCTTTTCTGTCAGCCTGGCATTCCAAAGCTTCTCTGTCAGCCGATGCTTGGTGTTCTGCAGCCTCTCTGTCAGCCGCTGCTTGGCGTTCAGCAGCCTCTCTCTCAGCCTGGCATTCCATGAACCGCAGGTATGCCTCAGGATCTGTCTCCTTGATGTGTTTCAGGGCTTCCTGCATCTAAGAAGAGTCTCTGCTGGTTACAGGCACTCCGGTGCTGGCCCGCTCGGGCAGTGGTGTGATGATAACATTCTGTGATCCTCCAGTATCAGTCTCTGTATGCCTATCCTGCGAGGCCATCTCTGAACCACTGGGAACGTAGGTAGCGGAAACCCCGTCATGGTCAAGTTCCCCCAAGTTCTGCTCTGTCGGATATCATCCTCCAATAGGTCCCGAATCAAATCTTCACGATTTTTGCGACCGACCGTGAGGTACTTTCCGTCTTCAAATCATTTTTGCTCATTTTCTCGTATTCTGCTGCCCCAGGCATAATTGCAAGCAAATATAGAATAGAAAGCAGAAAAAGAAAGGAGCTGTTGCTATATGTCTCTCTCTCTCTCTCACTATATATATATATAAAAATAAATAAAATATGCACCGCTTGTTTCTAAGGACTGTTTCCACAAAGGTTACAATCCTTCAGTGCAGAGCCAATTTTTTAACACTGCACTGAAGCTCCTAATGCAACTATCCCACCTACGCTGCCAACAATATGTGACGGACGTGGCGTCAGACACCAGCCCTTCTCACCAAACTCGTGACCGAAGGACTAGCCAATCTAAAACCGCGCTGTCACGTGCGTAACAATGCCGCACCCAGCTGCACCCTGCACACCGATGTTCCAGTTAATTGGACAATGATCGACGTACCGGCAGCCTGGACGCGATTGTTACTAGTTCAGTTTAATTACGCAATTAACCCTTCACACTGCCACCACCTCCTTTTTATACAGAGAAAGAGGAAACTCAGCAATACACTAGGATGATTGGTTAACCGTCAGTATCCCGCTATCTCTACAGACCGGTTATACAGAGGGTTAAATACTCATAGTAGCGTTCTCTTTAGAGGCAGTGTCAGGGAATGGGAAGATCGCCTCGGCGATCGAATCTGCACATGCGTAGAATCCTGACAAGACATACAGGCAGGCAGGCACTAGGACCCAGGCGCGCCTGTCACCGATGACGGTGCCGGGCAGGCACTAGGACCCAGGAGCGCCTGTCAGGAGTTGGACGGCCTATTTAAACCCAGCTCTTGCAATGCTCAAGTGCCGTATGGTCTTACCTGTTACCTGTGTTCCTGTTTGATCCAGTGTTCCTGAATACCTTGTTGCCGACCCAGCCTGTTCCTGATACTGCTGTCTTCTCCTGCTCTGATCCCTGGCTTGTCTGACCATTCTCCTGCTTAACCCTGCACGTTCTGATCTCCTGTTAACGAACCCGGCTTGTGACCTGTTTATTCCTCTGCCTGCTGATTTTGTACCACGCTGCCACCACTGTTACCGACCCAGCCTGCCTGACGCTGCTTTTGTGACCTCCTCACATCAGACTCTCACCTGCTATACACCTCCAACGGTGCTTCTACCACAGCTGGGTGAACTCAAGGGCCGCGACCTGGTCTCGGCCTGCTTCAAGTCCATCCCCACCATCAGGGGCCCTGGTGAACAAGCAGGTAGGGACTTAGATTCCGCGCCTTGGGGGAATCCGGTCTGTGGAGTGCTAGAGGCTACCGCTGTAGGATCCCTGACAGAACCATACGGCCATGACAGAGTCTGGAGGAGGACCTTCACCCTGGGAAGAGATGTGCCAACATCTGGCAGCACTCACACGAGCGGTGAAGACCCTGGAAGAGGGATACAAGCACCTGGAGGGACAGGTTCAGAGCCTGGCCGCACCAACACCCACAACATTGGGCTCAGTGGGAACACCTCCCGCCACGGGTTCAGCAGGGCCTTCCACTGGAGCAGCATTTACAATTCCTCCGCCAGAACCAAGAGTACCGACCCCTGAGTGGTTCAGTGGGGATCGAGGGAAGTTCAGGGCCTTCCAAAACTCCTGCCAGCTATACTTTGACCTGCAACCCCGGACCTTCTCTTCAGAATCGGTGAAGGTGGGATTTGTTATATCCCTGTTGCAGGGCGAACCTCAGGGATGGGCCCATCGCCTGATGGAGGCCCACCACCCACATTTGAACACTGTGGCCACCTTCTTTAAGGCAATGGCACAGCTGTACGATGACCCGCATCGAGCTGCCTCGGCTGAGGCAGCCCTCTATTCTCTACAACAGGGATTCCGGGCTGCAGAGGATTATGCTGCGGAGTTTAGGCGCTGGAGTGGAGATACACAATGGAACGACACAGCCTTGCGCCACCAGTTCCGGTTGGGACTTTCGGAACCACTGAAGGACGAGTTGGCAAGAATAGGGGTTCCGGACTCCTTGGAAGGTCTAATAGATCGTGCGATCCAAATCGATCGCAGACTGCGGGAAAGGAGACAGGAGAGGTCCAGCCAGGGGCAAAGAACCTCATGGATGCTGCCAAGAGTACCAGTCATGCCAAGGGTCAGTGTCGGCAATCGGGGCCCAGAGCCGTCAGAGGGAGCCGAACCTATGCAACTCGGCTTGATGCGGCCTTCCCTTTCTACTGAGGAACGACAGAGGCGTCGGGCAAACAACCTGTGTCTGTACTGCGGAGCAGCGGGTCATATGGTGCGCTCCTGTCTGGAGAAATACTGTAAGTCCTCTATTTTCTCTAATATATCTACTGTGTGCACAGGCAACCCCACTCACTTGGCTGTACCTGTGTCTTTTCAGCTCCCAGGAGGAAGCATACAGGTGACGGCTATTATTGACTCCGGGGCATGTAGCTGCTTTGTTGATCTCAGTTTTGCTACCCAGCATCAGATACCATTACTCACCAAAGAACATGGGTTGAATATTTTCTTGGCAGATGGGTCTCAAAGAAAATCGGGGATGGTAGATCGGGAGACTCCTCCCATACACACCACAGTGGCGGGACATCACCAGGAGTTCCTCCGTCTGGACGCCATCGCGTCCCCCCTATTTCCAGTTATTCTGGGGCTCCCCTGGCTACGAGCTCACGACCCCCAGATTGACTGGAAGACCGGGTCAGTCCAGTTTCCCTCACAATACTGTCAGGAACATTGTTTATCTAAGTTATCATTAAATACACAGGCCCTACTGGCTGTAAGCCCTGATGCCGAGTTAGCCCAAATTGTGCCTGCGGCCTACCACCAATTCTTGGATGTATTTAGTCCACGGGGGGCAGAAGTCCTTCCCCCACATCGAGCATATGATTGCCCCATTGATCTGCTCCCAGGTTCAGAAATCCCTTTTGGCCGCATTTTTCCACTATCTGAGCGAGAACTAGGGGCACTAAAAGAATACATTGATGAGAGCCTCCGTAAGGGATTTATCCGCCCTTCCACATCACCGGCCGGGGCAGGGATTTTCTTTGTCGAGAAAAAGGACGGATCCCTGAGACCTTGTGTTGACTACAGGGACCTCAACAAGATTACGGTCAAAAACCGCTACCCCCTTCCTTTGGTTCCAGAGTTGTTTCATAGGTTAAAATCAGCATCCATTTTTTCTAAACTGGATCTCAGGGGTGCCTATAACTTGGTAAGGATACGTGAGGGGGATGAGTGGAAAACGCACTCGGTTCGGGCATTTTGAGTGTCTAGTCATGCCTTTCGGGTTATGTAATGCACCAGCCACCTTCCAACACTTTGTCAACGACATTTTCAGGGACTTCCTTGACATTTTTGTAATCGTCTACTTGGACGATATCTTGATATTCTCCTCGTCTTTGGAAGCACATCGGGGACATGTTAGGAGTGTGCTAGAACGTCTCCGTCAGCATGGACTCTACGCTAAAGCTGAGAAATGCTGTTTTGAACAGAAAAGCATCTCATTTCTTGGTCTAATTATCTCCACCACGGGGATCGCTATGGACCCTCAAAAGATCTCGGCCATCCTGGAATGGCCTGCCCCCACGGATAAGAAGGGCGTCCAGAGGTTTATTGGGTTTGCCAATTTTTATAGAAAATTTATAAAGAACTTTTCAGGCCTGGTAGCACCCATTACTCAGCTCACCAAAGTGGGAGTACGTTTCCAATGGACCCCAGCAGCACAGGCAGCTTTTGAGGCATTGAAAAAGCTATTCACAACGGCTCCCATTCTGAACCATCCTGATGCATCATTGCCCTACATACTAGAGGTAGATGCATCGGAAGTGGCTGTAGGAGCAGTGTTATCACAGAGGGTAGGGGCCAAGGAGCTGATGCACCCAGTGGCTTTCTTTTCTAGGAAGCTCTCCCCTTCGGAAAGGAATTATGATATTGGGGATCGGGAATTACTGGCCATTAAGACCGCTCTGGAGGAATGGCGATATCTGCTAGAGGGGGCCCCACATCCCATTCTGGTCTATACCGACCACAAAAACCTCGAGTACTTGAAAACCGCTAAACGCCTCCGTCCACGCCAGGCCAGATGGGCATTGTTTTTTGCAAGGTTTAACCTCCACATAACGTATCGTCCTGGGTCAAAAAACACTAAGCCAGATGCTCTTTCCTGGATGTTTGAGGACCCTGGAGGGAACCCCCAGCCAGACACCATCCTGCCAGCATGTAGCTTCCTACTGCTTCAATCTGAGCTTTTGTCTAAATTGCAGGCTGCTTCCACCCGGGTCTCTGACCTGCCTGGAGTCTCCCTACTGAATAAGGAGGGACTCTTCTGGAAGGGGGAACAAATCATGGTACCCAAGGAGGTCCAGTCCCTGGTGTTAGCGGGGCACTTTGGGATACATAAGACTATAGATCTGGCACGACGCACATTTTGGTGGCCAAACATGGCCAAGGATTGTGAAGCGTACGTGAGATCTTGCCCCATCTGCAACCGGAATAAACCTACCAGAGACAAGGCCTGGGGCCTATTGAGACCTTTACCAATACCTGACCGTCCCTGGAGTATGATCTCCTTAGATTTTATTGTAGAATTGCCACCCTCGCAAGATCACACCGTGATCTTTGTGGTAGTGGATCGCCTTTCTAAAATGGCCCATTTCCTTCCACTAGCCAAGACACCATCTGCCTCCGAAACAGCCCAAGTGTTCATTAGAGAGATTGTGAGGCTTCACGGAGTGCCAAGAGAGATTGTCTCAGACCGGGGGGTGCAATTTACGTCCAAATTCTGGAAAGCGCTATGTGAGGGGCTGGAGATTAAGTTATCTTTTTCGTCAGCATATCACCCCCAGACAAACGGGCAGACAGAACGAACCAATCAGACTCTCAAGCAATATCTGAGATGCTACACATCATTCCTGCAGAATGACTGGCTGACACTTCTACCAATGGCAGAATTTGCATATAATAATGCGAATCATTCCGCCACCAACCAATCCCCATTCTTTGCCAATTATGGGTTCCATCCTACCTTCCTGCCAGACCTGGTTCCTGAGAACTCAGTCCCGGCAGCCCAGGACACCTTAGAGTTCTTTACTACCAATAACAAGGTATTACAGGAAACAATGGCTAAGGCCCAAGAAGACAGTAAGAGGTTCTGTGACAGGAGGAGGAAGGGAGAATTGGTCATACACCCTGGGGATCGGGTTTGGTTGTCAACAGCCAACCTAAAACTGACATGCCCATCCAGAAAATTGGCACCCAAATTTGTGGGACCTTTCCCAGTAGAACGCAAAGTTAATGAAGTGGCATTTAAACTGACTCTCCCCGAGTCCCTCAAAATACATCCAGTCTTCCACGTATCATTATTAAAACCTGCAGTTCCAGACCCCTTTTTAGACCGCAGGTCTAGACCTCCAGAAGCTATAGATATCAACGGGGAGGAGGAATTCGAGGTGGAGGCAATTTTGGATTGTAGGAAGAGGGGTGGTCAGGTACAATACCTGATCAAGTGGAAAGGCTTTGGGCCGGAGGAGAATTAGTGGGAACCAGCCCAGAATGTCCATGCCCCCAGATTAGTACGAGAATTCCGTCATAGCCAGCCACAAAGGAGGAATCGGGTGGGCATCCGGAGGCTGCCCGTAAGGGGGGGGCAATGTCAGGGAATGGGAAGATCGCCTCGGCGATCGAATCTGCACATGCGTAGAATCCTGACAAGACATACAGGCAGGCAGGCACTAGGACCCAGGCGCGCCTGTCACCGATGACGGCGCCGGGCAGGCACTAGGACCCAGGAGCGCCTGTCAGGAGTTGGGCGGCCTATTTAAACCCAGCTCTTGCAATGCTCAAGTGCCGTATGGTCTTACCTGTTACCTGTGTTCCTGTTTGATCCAGTGTTCCTGAATACCTTGTTGCCGACCCAGCCTGTTCCTGATACTGCTGTCTTCTCCTGCTCTGATCCCTGGCTTGTCTGACCATTCTCCTGCTTAACCCTGCACGTTCTGATCTCCTGTTAACGAACCCGGCTTGTGACCTGTTTATTCCTCTGCCTGCCGATTTTGTACCACGCTGCCACCACTGTTACCGACCCAGCCTGCCTGACGCTGCTCTTGTGACCTCCTCACATCAGACTCTCACCTGCTATACACCTCCAACGGTGCTTCTACCACAGCTGGGTGAACTCAAGGGCCGCGACCTGGTCTCGGCCTGCTCCAAGTCCATCCCCACCATCAGGGGCCCTGGTGAACAAGCAGGTAGGGACTTAGATTCCGCGCCTTGGGGGAATCCGGTCTGTGGAGTGCTAGAGGCTACCGCTGTAGGATCCCTGACAGGCAGGGATTCGTAAATTGCAATTAAGAGCTATAGAAACAATTCAACACTTTCAGAAAGTAAGATTTATTACCAAAAGGTTAAAAGGGTGCAGTACGAATATTTACAGAAAGAAGATGTAACCAATATATATATATAAATATACAGAGCACAACAGCACAGCAAACAGGTAACAGAAAGAAGTTTAGGTAAATAAGTAGTTGCCAAATAAATGCCTGGGGTTAAGCAGTTTCAAGGCTGATGAGCTAACAAAGGGATTTCTGGTCTCGCATTGGGTTTCGTTGTTGCCACGAGATTCTTCTTTGCTTTCTGTCCGATAGATGTTATATCGAACGGTCCTCACTTGTCTGACTCCTCACAAGAACTAACAGCTTCTTTTCCTACACAACATCAACTAGTATCTTCCCTACCTTATTTGGCAGAGGAATTGTTTGGCAGGGCTCAGCATCATACACTGCTTGCATTCTTGAGGGAGGGGAAATGAGGAGATACATGAAGCCTCTTACGACAGGGAGATCCTGTGCCTGGCTCTTATATGCACGATCCTACACCTCCCCCTCCCAAGTGACTGCATATTAGTTTAAGAGAAATACCACAATGCAGAAACCTGGAGCAAAATGGAGAACTGTGCCTCTCCCTGTGAGCATGATTGTGACAACACACATTGACTATTCACTATAAAATAAAAGGGAATAAAAAACAGAAATAAAACTTTTACCAAGAGTTATCCTGCGACTGGAGCAAGTCAGGGAGAGTCAGCAATCCGTCAGTCAATCGAACTGGCTCCATATGAATCACCATGTCTAAATGTCAGGGTCCTCAATTTATGGGGATATGGACGTAGGCTGGACATTAGTCCTTGGCCAGTCGACTCTGGGGGGGGGGGGTTCCTGTACCCGCCCACAGGCTGTTCTGGGTGCTGAACTGCCCAAAGTCAATTGGACCAAGACCGGCTTGAATCACCAAGTCAGGGATTGAATTTCCGACACCAGTGCATCAGTCCGATCGCGACAGTACCAATCACTGTTCCGCTAGTGCACTCCAGCGCCACATAAACATTTCCTGTGATTTTCTGGCATTCTACATAGGCCACAAATATAGTTTTTATATGCCGATGTAGCCTATAGAATGCCCCATCAGAAGGAAGTATTTTCATCTCTCTGCAACTAATATTTTAGCTTTTAGGAGGGATGAAACATACTTCTTTGATCTATGTATATACTTTTTGAGCTCCCTAGACAGATCGGAGCCCCCCCGGTGTCATGAAGCCGAAACGTCTGCGTTTCTCTTTTAAGCTTCAGGAAGATGGCAAAGTCTGATTATGTATAGGTGACAAAATCTTATTAGCACCCAGGTGCCACTTCCAGAGGAAGCTAGGTCCCTTCAGATGCTAATTGGTGACCATCTGTCTCTGAATACCTTATTTGTTTAATGACAAGGAATTAACTAAATTTACGATTACATATTGTTACAGGTCACATCTCAGCTACTCAAATCTGTACAATTATGTCACAAGGGGATAAATTATTTGGTGAAAGGAAAAGAAAATAATAAGGGTAAAAATATGTTCATGTTATACAAAACAAAAGGTTTACCAAGTATACTTTTCCCTTTATAGAATCAAGTTGAAAATATGTTCAGATCAATTATCTTAAGATCTAAAAACGCACGGATGGATACGAAAGTGACGAGAATGTGTATAAATGGATTAAGATAAGGAACATGATTAAGATTTGATAAAATCGATCATTTTGAGAGGGAAATGTTAGAAGCTTTCCTTAACCTAATATCTGCTTACTAACAGTACTAACATATGTATGAATGAGTTGAATCTTAATAGAATAGTTGAGTTGTTATATTTTTATTTGTTCTAGATTGGGAAAAGTGAGATAAATAGACTTTTTATAGTCTATGTGAATATACATATATGTATATCTTGGTTTTTTTCTCTACATTCAAGCAACATGTGGTAGTAATTAGTCTAGCTTTCCCTCTCCCATCTCCCCCCATCTCTGTGGGTAAGAGCTAAAGTTTCACTAATAAGAGAATTGTAAGACTCTATTTCATACATGTTAAGCATACACACTTTACACTGTAATATTTCTTGATTACGATATTTATATATGATATAACGTTTATATTAAGATTACTTTTAGGAGATTATATATATATAAATATATATTATATATGTGTAATACATCTCATTTACCCTGATTGATGGAATGTCAGTGAAGGTTCCAAGGATTAAATTTCAGACTTTCTCCTAAGGGAGTGGAGAAGACTGAGGGTTCGTTTTATACATCTGTTGCCAAATATCATTGTATGACTACAAGAGACAGAAAAGAAAACCAGCCCACTTTTAGGAGAAGGCGGGGGCTGAATTGCTCCTTATAGAGCAGAACAAAGACTTTTTAGGTACACTTTTTTAGAAGCTTAGATTCACGACACACAGATTCATACCACACATAAGATTACATACAATCTTTATCTCAAGAACTTAACTATATATTTTTTGGACATTATCTAAACATTCTGTATTGCAATATTTTATTTCTAATATTATGCAATATTATTAGTAAATCAATTTTTGAGTTTATGCAAGAGTTGGAAGGACTTTCTATTTTGAACTTTTCTCACCAATACAAGTTAACAAAATATCGAGACAATACAGTATTTTACAGTGAGACTCAAGCAGGGTTACTGATGGCATTAAGAAAAATATACAGATCAATGTCATTTCATGGTCATGTAATACCAATATTTATCTCTTACCGTGTTTCATTTGTGTCTGGGCTGGTCTAGGTCCTCCCGTTTTATTCACATTTGTTTGAATATTATGTGACTGTTCTGGAACATCTCTGTCTTGTTGTCTCATTTCCTTTTCTGGGGGTGCAGAGCTTGATACAGTATCATCATTCTGTATTCCATCTTTAGAACCCGTGCTCCGCACATTCATATCTTTCAAGCCTTTATAAGCTTTAAAAAGACACATTAGAATGTCAAATGACTTTCCAGCAACACCTAGCTTAAAAGAACATCTAATGTATTACAGTAGTATTACCCCCTGTAACATAAATGTAAGATTCGGATAGCTGAGATGTGATCAATAGAAATATGTCATTGTATATCTAGCTTAGTTCCATGTTATTAAAGATAACAAGTTAAGTGATCAGTATTCAGTCAGAGACATATGTTCACCAATTAGCATCTGAAAGGACAGAGCAGCTTCTAGACTGGAGGTGACACCTAGATGTCAATAAAACGGTGTCACCTATCTAGTCACCTATCTAGTCAGACTTTGCCACCTTATTGAAGTCTAAAAGAGGAGCTCCAGCCATTTTGGCTTCAAGAAACAGCAGGAGATCAGGAGTGGCTCCAATGTGTCTGTCAAGCTCTGATGTATATCCACAGATCAAAGGAAAATATTTCATCTCTCATGAAAGCTAAATTATTAGTGGCAGAGAGATGAAAATACTTCCTTCTGATTGGACACACTGTAGGCTACATCTGCATGTAAAACTGTATTTGTAGCCTCTGTAGAATCCCAGCGAAACGCAGAAAACGGCTATATGGCGCCTGATTGCGACAGCTGAACAGCAATTGGTACTGTCGCGATCGGACTGATGCGCTGGTGTCGGAAATTCTATCCCTGACTTGGTGATTCAAACCGTTCCTGGTCTAATCGACTTTGGGCACTTCAGTACCCAGAACGTCCTGTGGGCTGGTACAGGAACACCCCCCCAGGGTTGATTGGCCAAGGGCTAATGTCCAGCCTACGTCCGTACTGTATTTCAATAAATTGAAGACACTGAGATATGGACAGGGTGATTCGTATGGAGTCCGTTCTATTGACTGGCGAATCGCGTACTTTCTCTGACTTGCTCCAGTCGCAGGATAACTCTTGTTAAAAGTTTTATTTCTGTTTTATTCCCTTTTATTTTATAGTCAATAGCCAATTGTGTGTCTTTTTGTATTTTCTGTATGTTTTGTAACTCTTTACACTTTGTACATATTTTATGCACTGCGCACTTTCGGGATATTAAATCATAAAATTAATAAGTGACTTCTCGGTACTTAAGCTCGGGCTCATATCTCCGGAGAGATTGTATTGTATTACAGTGTCTATATATGCTCGGTCAAGTTCATTGCCTGTATGTATGCAATTGCACTGCGTGTTGGCAGATTGCATGCAGATCGTAAAGTAATAGATCTGCCAGACAGAGATCTGTGTGTGTGTGGTGGCCCAGCAGACCAGTCTGCGGACAAACTGTTGGGTGGTGGCAAGCTACCGTTTGTTGTGTGTCTGGTGTGGGGGGGTGTGGACAGTGGAAGAGTAGTGATTTAACACCGGGATTCTAGCTTGTAGGATAGCTGGAAATTTTTTGTTTCAAGAGAACTTGCGACCAGCAAACAAAAGGCTTTTTTTACAAAATTACAAAAAATAAAAGCAACAATAAATAAATAAATACAAGAACACCATTCCTCTGGCCTAAATCATATACAAAATACTTTATAATAAAACAAACACGGATATAAACAGTCAGCCCTTTATGGCTGTAGCATTAGAGTCCATAGCCTGTAGAAAGGAAAGGGAGAGAAACACAAATAGCCTTCATGGCCCAAATAACAAGGCTTCAGAGAACAAAAAAAAGACCTTTTCGGCCTTACCACATTAGTATGACGAACCAAAAAAAAAAAAACCCTTACAGGCCTAGCATCAAGGGTTACCTATAGAGAAAGGCCTTTACAGCCTGACCTCATAATACACATGACAGGACAATGGCCTTTATGGCCTGGAATCATAGCATACAAAAAGAATGCTGGCCTTTATGGCCCAATATCACACAACTCTCAGGCTTTAAACCCAAGAAAACGTACAGCTATACAAAAACTATACCCACCAAAGACTAAGAAACCTAGATCTTCAGCGAATGCAGCCTTTCATCAAAAACCATACTTACTTGCAAAATCTAGGGGAGTTAAAAGAGGAGAAAAAAAGGGACAGGGACCACCACCCGAGATCAACAGACTGCAGCTACGAGCCTGATGTTCCTCCACGCCTCCATCCAGGATTTTCGCCGCAATCTGTCTTTCTCAAGAGCCCGAATCTTCCCAACCTCACCAAGAATGTCACTCACCACCACCTGGACGGGAAGGACTTTTTGCCGAATTGAGACCTGACACCGTGCGTTCCAAGTATAATAACGGACCGCTAAGCTGACTATGAAAAGAGTGTCCAAATCAAAACCCATGCGACTTTCGAATGCCCCATACACCCACTCTGCATAAGACATGCAGTGTGGGAAAGGAACACCCAGAGCCCCACCCACCTTTCTATAGACCTCTATGTTGAAAGGACAGCGAAGCAAAAAGTGGTCCATAGTCTCCACTTCACCGCGACACTCCGACCTCGGACAACCACGGTCATCCAAAGGACGGTACTTCAGGTTTCCTCTCACATAGAGCCTGCCATGGAACGCGAGCTAAGCCTGGTCCCTAAACTTCAAGGGAATCCGCTCCAAATTAATCAAACGTAGACCCTCCCGCAAAATATGGCTTGGGCAATCTTTCAAGCCCAGTGGCGCATGAAAAGCGGTAGCCACAATCCTCTCACCCAGAAGTTTCCTAGGGAGGGATCTGACTTCCTCCGCCTCACATGCCACCGCCTACGTATCTTCAAGCTCTGGGCAACGTAAGCCAGGAGCTCACCGTGCTTAACACGCAGGCTTTACACTGGGCCCCAATAGTCCAGAAAGTCTCTAAACCAGGCCCGGAACAGGCCTACCCATGCAGGCGGTCTCTCTGCCAACATGCTACCAAAATTATGTTTAACAAACATCAGAGAGAAGAACACAATTGGGTTGACCATACCTAGGCCACCCTCCCGCCTGGATAAATAGGTCACATCCCGCTTGACAAGGTTCAGCCTATTTCCCCATAACATCTGGAAGAAACAACTGTAGACCCTCGTATAGAGAGACTCTGGCAAGACACAAATTAAACTGACATACAAAAAGATGGGGACCAGGAAAGTCTTAATCAAATCAACCCTTTCCCTTAAGGAGAGCCGCCACCCCTTCCAACATCTCACTTTGACCTCGGCAATGGACAGCCTAGCTTCCCAATTTGACTTGCCATAATCAGCAGGGCCAAATTCGATGCCTAAAATTTTTACTTTCTGCTGGGGCACCGGGAAGGCATCCGGAAGTGAAAAGCTCTCACCTTCCCTACCCATCCAGAAAACTTCACACTTGTCCTGCTTGACCTTGGAGCCTGATGCCTCGGAATACTGTTCTATCAATGAGACCACCTCCTGCGCCACCTTGGTCCCAGAGATTAAGAAAGAAACGTCATCAGGGTAAGCAACAACCTTCAGAGGCGGCTCACCAGCAATGCCCACCGGCACCCCACCCAACGCTCCACCATCTAACCTCCTGACGAAGGGTTCGATGGCAAAGATGTAGAGCAAGGGGCTCAGCGGACACCCCTGGCGCACCCCAGAGCCAACCCCAAAGGGCTGCCCAACCCAGCCATTCACCAACATGAAACTTTCAGCCCCCTTATATAAAGCCTTAAGCCAGCCAATAAACCTCCCCTCTAGGCTGTACCTGTCCAGGAGATGCCAGAGGTACTTATGATCGACTCGATCGAAAGCATTTGCGTGGTCCACTGCCAGCAAATACTTTCCCCAACCATCAGCCTTACATCGCTCCAGGGCCTCCCGGACAGCTAACACCGCTGTAAAGGTGCTCCTGCCCTATACCGAGCAATGCTGCCGGTGTGAAAGTAAACCATCTGCCACTGACGACAAGCGCCAGAACAAGATCTTACCTTGGTCCCAGAGATTAAGACAGAAACGTCATCAGGGTAAGCAACAACCTTCAGAGGCGGCTCACCAGCAATGCCCACCGGCACCCCACCCAACGCTCCACCATCTAACTGACGAAGGGTTCGATGGCAAAGATGTAGAGCAAGGGGCTCAGCGGACACCCCTGGCGCACCCCAGAGCCAACCCCAAAGGGCTTCCCAACCCAGCCATTCACCAACATGAAACTTTCAGCCCCCTTATATAAAGCCTTAAGCCAGCCAATAAACCTCCCCTCTAGGCTGTACCTGTCCAGGAGATGCCAGATGTACTTATGATCGACTCGATCGAAAGCATTTGCGTGGTCCACTGCCAGCAAATACTTTCCCCAACCATCAGCCTTACATCGCTCCAGGGCCTCCCAGACAGCTAACACCGCTGTAAAGGTGCTCCTGCCCTATACCGAGCAATGCTGCCGGTGTGAAAGTAAACCATCTGCCACTGACGACAAGCGCCAGAACAAGATCTTACCTTGGTCCCAGAGATTAAGACAGAAACGTCATCAGGGTAAGCAACAACCTTCAGAGGCGGCTCACCAGCAATGCCCACCGGCACCCCACCCAACGCTCCACCATCTAACCTCCTGACGAAGGGTTCGATGGCAAAGATGTAGAGCAAGGGGCTCAGCGGACACCCCTGGCGCACCCCAGAGCCAACCCCAAAGGGCTTCCCAACCCAGCCATTCACCAACATGAAACTTTCAGCCCCCTTATATAAAGCCTTAAGCCAGCCAATAAACCTCCCCTCTAGGCTGTACCTGTCCAGGAGATGCCAGATGTACTTATGATCGACTCGATCGAAAGCATTTGCGTGGTCCACTGCCAGCAAATACTTTCCCCAACCATCAGCCTTACATCGCTCCAGAGCCTCCCGGACAGCTAACACCGCTGTAAAGGTGCTCCTGCCCTATACCGAGCAATGCTGCCGGTGTGAAAGTAAACCATCTGCCACTGACGACAAGCGCCAGAACAAGATCTTAGCCAGGATCTTTCTATCGACATTGAGAAGGCTAATGGGGCGCCAGTTCTCAATAGCCGAAGGGTCCTTACCCTTTGACAGCAGAATTACAGCAGATCGCCTCATAGAGGGAGGGAGTGACCCCTCATCCAGACAGCAATTATAAACCTCTGCAAGGCGAGGTGCCAAGCTGGACTTAAAGAACTCCGCTGTCAAACCATCTGGCCCAGGAGTTTTCTTAATGGCCAGACTATCAATAGCTTTGGCTACCTCTTCTGCTGTAATTTCCCCTGTCAAACTTGCAGACGGAATGTTACCTTCCAAACCCGGTGTAGAATCCAAAAAGCTCAACATCCTCGCCCTTTCAAGGTGCCTCTTACACAAGTTCCTCATAAAAAGACCTAGAGACCTCCAGAATCCCTGACCTGGATTTTGTCAGAGACCCCGTACTATCCCTCAAGCCAGTGACCGTCTTAATCGCTGCACTCTGTTTGCAATTCTGGAAGGGATCAGGCGAGGGGTACTTCCCATAATCCCTCTCCAGAACCAAAGAAGCGTGCCGATCATATTGATACTTCTTAAGGAGAAGCTTAACCTCCGAGATCGCCCCAGAATCTCCACCGCTAGAGACGAGGCGGTCGAGTTTCCTCCGCAACTGTTGGTAGGCGATATATTTACCAAGTTGCTTACTTTTTCCTAGAGCCTTGAAAAACCTGGCAATACACACTTTGTATTTAAAACCTTTTCATGATATACTATCTATAAAATAAATATAGATAATTAAGACAAATAAATCCTAAAGTGTCCAATTCAACAAAGTCCCAAATGTGTCCAATAAAGTCCAAAATTCCAAACTTCCATCCAGTAAGAAGGATTGACTCCTATTAATCCAACGAAACCTCAAAAAAATAAAAAAAATATATACTCTAGTGCATTACCCTTTAAATATTCAAAATAAACCAATATTGTGCAAAACACAAATCACACAAACAATGTGAAGAACAAAAAACTATATATATATATATATATATATATATATATATACACACATATATATATACACTGAACCCCAAACTGTGAACACTCTGTGATCAACTGCAACACTGTGTACACTCCGTGGGCCAACACCCAATAGTGCTAAGTACTATTACCCTCTGTGAGTAATTATACACATATCGATATTATGGAACCAGAATCTTCCATTCTTTCTTTATGGATACTTCTTCCAAGGTCCTCACAAAGACAAGAAGAGTCTTAAGACAGATCTCAAAGCATAGGTAAAATTTAATAGTAACTTACATTATAGTAACCAACTTCCAGCTCTGACAAAGGTTCTTTGTAAAGGCTTACCAAACACTGGCACAAACCATGTGTAGGTAACCAACAAAATGGCCACGGCGACACTTTCAGTTAGCGTACGTGCGTCTTGACGTCACCTTCTCTAACGCATTTCGTCATTTCCGGACTTCGTCTGAAGGGATACGGATGTCTCTTATGCCGCTCCTTTTATTAATATGCCTCCTAATGACTAGAAGCCTCTCGTCACGTTCACGGCAAATGGTTTCCAGAGATCACCTGCAGAAACTTTTTGGCAACTGTTTTATAAACAAAGCTTGGAATGTGAATGTAGCGCCTCCAGGTGGTCAGGATTACAGACTCAGGCCATAGTCCCCTCCTCCTCTGCTGAGTGGGGTCTCCTCTATCTGCAGCTCTCTGTAGTTCTACACAGCAGGACCCCTGACCAGAACTTTCAGTGACCAGTCAACAGAGACCCCACTCAGCAGAGGAGGAGGGGACTGTCATTGGAGCCTTTCCTGTCCTTGGGCCTAGTCACGGTGTTAAAATTACCTCCAAAGACAACAGGCTGGGACGTAAAAAGAAAAGGCTTGAGCCTTGTAAAGAGGCATTTCCTGTCCCACCTGGACTGCGGTCCATAAATATTAACCACTTGAGTTGAAAATGACAAAAATGTTTTTTTTTTTTTACACGAAGTTGTCATTTAAATGATTTATTTCTCGCACAAGCCATGGATATATGTGGAATTACACCCCAAAATACATTCTGCTACTTCTACTGAGTATGGGGGTACCACATGTGTGAGACTTTTTGGGAGCCTAGCCACATACAGGAGCCTGAAATCCAATGACCACTTTGAAAGCCTGAAGGTGCGTAACTTCCTCATTACACTTCCTCACTTCCTATCACAGCTTCGAAGGCCCTGAAATGCCAGGATAGCACCCCTCCCCCAAATGAGCCCTTTCTGGAAAGTAGACACCCCAAGGAATTTAAAAAGATTCATGGTGAGTATTTCGCAGATCTCATTTTTTCTCACAAGGTTTTGAAATAGAAAAAAATAGAAAAAATATGTTTTGGTTTTTTTTCTTCATTTTCCAAAAACGTGTGGCAACAAATGAGATCTGCAAAATACTCACCATGCTTTTTATCAAATTCCTTGGGGCGTCTACTTTCCAAAAAGGGGTAATTTGGGGGGTTAGGTGCTATCCTGGCATTTCAGGGCCTCCGAAACTGTGATAGGTAGTCAGGACGTGTAATGAAGAAATAAAGCCCTTTGAAAGCTTGAAGGTGCTTATTGGATTTTGGGGTCCTGTACTTGGCTAGACTGCCAAAACGTCTCTCACATGTGGTACCCCCATACTCGGGAGAAGTAGCAGAATGTATTTTGGGGAGTAATTCCACATATATCCATGGCATTTGTGAGCAGTAAATCATTTAAGTGACAATTTTGTGTAAAAAAAAAATATTTATTTTTGTCATTTTCCAAAAACTTGTGGTAAAAAAATAAATTCTTTTATTGATTCAACATTCCTCTCAGCAAATAGTTTGGGGTGACTACTTTCCAAAAAGGGGTCGTTTTGGGGGGTGGGGGTGTTTTATGCCCAGCATTAGCAGTTTACGCCACACATCATTCACTCTTCTAACCACCTGAAGACCAAGCCTTTTTGTTCACAAGAAAAAAATCAGTAGTTTTTGCTAGGAAATTAATTTAAACCCCCAAACATTATATATTTTTTTAAAGCAGACACCCTAGTGAATAAAATGGTGGGTACTACAATTTTTTATGGCACATAGTACTCATGCAGCGATTTTAAAAAAAAAATACACTTTTTTTACTTTTAATGCACAAAAACACAATATATTGGCCAATTGTTTGGTAAAATATAACAGATAATGGTATGCGGAGTAAATAGATACCAAACATGACAAGCTTTAAAACTGCGCATGCCCCATGCAATGGCGACAAACTGCAAACATTTTTAATATCCATAGGCAGCGCTTTAAAAGCTACCATTTTAGATTTACAGAGGAGGTCTAGTGTTAGAATTGCTGCCCTTGATCTGACTTTCATGGCAATACCTCACATGCATGGTGCAACCACTGTTTACATAACGGCACAGGGTCAAGGCTTGTGCACACAGGTGTGCGCGCATGGGAGGGGCAATTTTTTTTTTTTTTTTATTATTTTTACATTGTACCTTTCATTTTTTTTTTATCACTTTTAATGCTATAACAGGGAATGCAAATAACCCCTATAACTTCAATGGGCATTGTCATATTCTATTTTGAGAAATCTGGGGTCTATCAGACTCTAGATATCTCCTCTGCCCTTACATTATCTGATCAAACCAAAATCGGTGTGATCAGATGCTTTCCCAATTTACAAATGGCGCTGTTTATATCCTATGAAACTGAAGTGATGAAATGCTTGTAGCTTCCGAATTCTTAGACTATAGAGATGATTGGCACCATTCTGGTCTACAATCAGCTCTATAGTCAGCTGGCAGAAACACCGGCTGCATTCTCAGGTTCTCCTGATGGCACAGGACTGCCAGAGAAGGCCGTGGAAGGCAGTGGGGGAGGGGGGACATCATCTCCCACTGCTTGTAAAAGCAATCTTGCAGCTAATTAGCCACTAGGATTGCACTTACATGAAATCGATTGCTGACTGAAAAAAACGATTCCAGGATGATGCCTGCAGCTGTAGGCATCATCCTGGTATAACCATTCAAATCCAGTGATGTACCAGTACATCGCTGGTCCTTGTTGGTTATATATACTATGTTCTTTTTTTTTTGTATGCAGCCAGTGGACTGAATGAAAAAATGAGAAGAAATCTCTGCCAGAAAAAGTGTGTGGTATGCCCACCATTAGAATATACCGCCCTGCATCCACCCACTTCTAATGGTGGGCACACATTAGGTCACACTTTGCCTCAAGTGCCAGTTCCAAGATTGAATAAATGTCTAAATAGTGGCACGCTTCAATAAAAATTGTCCACGTATAAGTGGTACCCCATATGGAGAAATGATGACACCAAGTCCCAAACTATCTTGCCACTGCTCCCCATGTAGTCTGGGCATCCGGGGGGCTCCACGTGATTATCTTTTCCCTCGTAAATCCAAAACTTATAAGTATAGCCTGTTGTCCTCTCACAGGTCTTCTACATCTTGACCCCATATCTGGCACGCTTGCTGGGGAGAAATTGTTTGAATGCAAGGCGGCCAGAAAAATTAATAAGGGACTCCTCAACGCAGATGTGTTGCTGGGGAGTATAGACATCTGCACATTTTAGGTTAAGGTGATTTGTGAGGGGCTGAATTTTGTGGAGCCGGTCAAATTCAGGGTCACCCCGAGGATGACAGATTGTATTGTCGCTGAAATGCATAAAACACATTATACTCTCATATCTATGCCTGGCCATGGCAGCAGAGAACACGGGATACGATGAATCGGGTTTGCGGACCAATACAACCGCAATTCATTTCTTTTAGTAATGCCCATGTTGAGGGTTAGGCCCAACAAAATGTAAATTTGAAAACCGTAATGAGTTTCCATGCGAATGGTCTGGCAAGGTTTGAATTTGGGTTGGCGGCCATAAATTGTTGTGCATATAAACTGCTTTGATCCACAATCAACGCATACAGATATTCCATGAAAAACAGCTCCAAAAATCAAGGAGGTATGTGAAAGACCAGGATGTACTAGACCGCTGGTACTCGACAGTTCACCAAAAGGTAGCATGGCACTAGTACTGGCACTCTGCTGCATATGAGAGTCATCAAAATTTACCGGCAAGTGCTAACAGAGATCAGGCCTGATTCTGCCAACACTGCGGTTTTGTGTGCAATATATCAAGTGACAGTGACCTACTGACACTGCACTTGCTGGGGGAGAAGGGGGGGTAAGCGTAGGGGCTAAACGCAGGTGTTGGCAGGTGCCGGGGCTGATCCCGCTAACACTGCGTTTTTGGGGACGCTATACTAATGTGAACACTGGTATAGTGCTGACCTGATCAAAGATATTGACCCGTTCAGACACTATACTAGCAATGGAGGTTTATTGTACATGAGCGTGCTCCTGGCAATCAAGGGGTTAAATGTGATGACTGGTGTACTGACTGGCAATCTGACACTATCTGGGAGGGGTGTGAAAACCACAGGAGCGCGAATCATATATATATATACACAGTATATATATATGTATATGTGATTTTGCGTACCCATGCCGCCCTGTAGCAGTATTTCTGCTGTAGGGTGGTCTGGAAGAGGTTACAGAAGTGGTTTGTGTTACGGCACTGCGTTACTTTAACTGACAATTGCGCGGTCATGCAACACTGCACCCAAATTAAATTTACATCCTTTTTTTCCCACAAATTGAGCTTTCTTTCGGTGATATTTGATCGCCTGTGCGCTTTTAATTGTTTGCGCTATAAAAAAAAAGGCTGACAATTTTGAGAAAAAAAAACAATATTTTGGACTTTTTGCTATAAAACATGTCCAGTAAAAAAAATAAAAAAATAAAATTTTGTCACAAATTTCATCCAAAATGCATTCTGCGACATGTCTCTGCTAAAAAAAATCCCAATACGTGTAAATTAATTGGTTTACATGAAAGTTATAGTGTTTACAAATGGCGGGAAAGATCCTGGGATTATTAATTTTTTTTATACTAATGGCGGTGATCAGCGACATATGGCAGGACTGCGGCGGACATTTTGACACTGGGGGGGAACTGACTTGGGGTCACTGACATCCCCAGTGACACCAATGCAGTGATCAGTGAAAAAAAACCCCACTGACACTGTACTAATGGCACAGGGGAGGAAGAGGTTAACATTTTTAGAGTTTATTGTGTGAGGGGAGTGTTTTACTAGGGGGCGGGGTGTGTGCTGGACGGGGACAGGCTGATCGGGAGAGAAACTCTCTCCCTCTTCAGCTTGTCATGAGCTGTCAGGGAACTGACAGATAGCAGGGCTGTGTGTAAACAATGCAGCCCTGCTCTCTGTCAGCGATCACCACGAATCGTGGGGAAACGGCCGGTAATGACCGGCCGTGACCCGGCGGCGGAGACCCGCTGCTGACACCCGCGGGACAGGTAGGGCGGGCACGCGCCCCCTACCTGTTTTGCAGAACCACGTTTTAAAACGTGGTTTTGCCCGCCCGTGCCGCCCTGCAACCGTTTATATGCAGTGGCTGGGCGGCAAGAGGTTAATCAGTATATCTACAGCTCATGGAATATTCGCATGACCACTAAGTTGTAGCTATAATGAGACATAAATGAATAAGGAATTTGGTAGACTTGGCATCTTTGATACCCAAGGCAGATAATTTCTAACACCACCATACACTGTAATTGTTAAATTAAAATTAAACAAACAGTAATAAAGAAAAGAAGACAGTGAAAACGGTAATATCCCCTCACATTTTGGTAAGTGATGGAGGCCCCCTTACATTGGTGGTCAGTAGAAATGTGCACCCTATAGTGATGGTTGGCAGAGAAGCCCACCTTTCATCGGTTATCAATGGAAGAAAGACCCCTTTATATTGGTGGTCAGTGAAGACGCCCCTATAGTGCCAACACTATAATACTAGGAACCACCAGCACAGCCAAGGACAGTGCATTGGAGAACTGCTTGCTTTGGGACCGGCCAGGAGTTGCACAACAGATGACACCAGTTTGACAAGCGCTCATTTGACTACTACTATTGTGATTTGCCAATTTTTTGTAAATAAAATATTTGCCTTTTTTTACTGCACTTAGATGGCGCTGCTTCTCTATTTTTTATGGATCACACAGAGTCTCTTCTAGCTATTTTCGAATCGGCTGCCGCTGAGTGAAGCATTGTTGGATTATCCCTCAACCACCTTTGGACTTTAAGGACTTTACTCATGTGGTCAATATACTAGCTATCCAGGGGCAGACTGACAACTCATGTGGCCCCCCGGCAATAGGGGATCATGGGGCCCCTGTGTCCTTGCCCACACCCAAAAAAGCCTATGAAAAAGGTACCAGGGGCATCTCATGGGGCCCCCTACTGACCCCGGGCCCTTGGGCAGTGCCGGCAGGGTCCGGAGAATGCGTATATAGTGAATGCAGGGTCCTGGGAGAGCGGATATAGTGAATGCAGGGTGTGGGGAGAGCGTATATAGTGAATGCGGGGTCCGGGGAGAGCGGATATAGTGAATGCAGGGTCTGGGGAGAGCGGATATAGTGAATGCAGGGTGTGGGGAGAGCAGATATAGTGAATGCAGTGTCCAGGGAGAGTGGATATAGTGAATGTGGGGTACGGGGAGAGCGGATATAGTGAATGCAGGCTTTGGGGAGACCAGGTATAGTGAATGCGGGGTCCAGGAAGAGCGAATATAGTGAATGCAGGGTCCGGGGAGAGTGGATATAGTGAATGTGGGGTCCAGGGAGAGCGGATATAGTGAATGCAGGGTCCGGGGAGAGCAGATATAGTGAATGCAGGGTCCGGGGAGACCTGATATAGTGAATGTGGGGTCTGGGGAGAGCGGATATAGGGAATGCAGGGTCCGGGGAGAGCGGATATAGTGAATGTGGGGTCTGGGAAGAACGGATATAGTGAATGCGGGGTCCAGGGTGAGCAGATATAGTGAATGTAGGACATGGGGACGGCGGATATAGTGAATGCAGGGTCTGGGGACAGCGGATATAGTGAATGCAAGGTCCGGGGAGAGCGGATATAGTGAATGCAGGGTCCGGGAAGAGCGGATATAGGGAATGCAGGGTCCCGGGAGAGCGGATATAGTGAATGCAGGGTCCGGGAAGAATGGATATAGTGAATGCAGGGTCCGGGGAGAGTGGATATACATAGTGAATGCGGGGTCCGGGGAGAGTGGATATAGGGAATGCAGGGTCCGGGGAGAGCGGATATAGTGAATGCAGGGTCCGGGGAGAGCGGATATAGTGAATGCGGGGTCCGGGGAGGGCGGATATAGTGAATGCGGGGTCCGGGGAGAGCGGATATAGTGAATGCGGAGTCCTTGGAGAGCGGATATAGTGAATGTAGGGTCCGGGGAGAGCGGATATAGTAAATGCAGGGTCCGGAGAGAGTGGATATAGTGAATGCAGGGTCCGGGGAGAGTGGATATAGTGAATGCGGGGTCCGGGGAGAGCGGATATAGTGAATGCGGAGTCCTTGGAGAGCGGATATAGTGAATGTAGGGTCCGAGGAGAGCGGATATACATAGTGAATGCGGGGTCCGGGAAGAGCGGATATAGTGAATGCAGGGTCCGGAGAAAGTGGATATAGTGAATGCGGGGTCCGGGGAGAGCGGATATAGGGAATGCAGGGTCTGGGGAGAGCGGATATAGTGAATGCGGGGTCCGGGGAGAGAGGATATAGTGAATGCGGGGTCCGGGGAGAGCGGATATAGTGAATGCGGGGTCCGGGGAGAGCGGATATAGTGAATGCGGGGTCCGGGGAGAGAGGATATAGTGAATGCCGGGTCCGGGGAGTGCGGATATAGTGAATGCGGGGTCCGGGGAGAGCGGATATAGTGAATGCGGGGTCCGGGGAGAGCGGATATAGTGAATGCGGGGTCCGGGGAGAGCGGATATAGTGAATGCGGGGTCCGGGGAGAGCGGATATAGTGAATGCGGGGTTCGGGGATAACGGATATAGTGAATGCGGGTCCGGGGATAGCGGATATAGTGAATGCGGGGTCCGGGGTTAACGGATATAGTGAATGCGGGTCCGGGGATAGCGGATATAGTGAATGCGGGGTCCGGGGAGAGCGGATATAGTGAATGCAGGGTCCGGGGATAACGGATATAGTGAATGCGGGGTCCGGGGATAGCGGATATAGTGAATGCGGGGTCCGGGGAGAGCGGATATAGTGAATGCGGGGTCCGGGGAGAGCGGATATAGTGAATGCGGGGTCTTGGGTTAAGTAACACTTTAAAGAGTTATTTTAACTCTCGGAAAGCTCTTGTTTCTCCTATACAAGGCCAATGGTCTCTATCCTTGCTCAAGAGTTGCACCCAACAGTTAAATCAGAGACAGGGTGGTGACATTTGTGGTCACCCTTATAAAGAATATATTCTTTGGGATTATGTTGTACCCACCATTCCTGATATCTCTGTCTATTGACACCCTTATCTGATTCTCACTGATTTCTTTAAGAACCGTTGTGATGGTTGACACTCCACGTCTTTCGGTGCACCAGCTGAAGATGAACTCAATGATTTTCTCTATGGATTTAGCTTTGAGATTTTCCATCTTAATGGGTTTAGCTTCACGGGGCGGCTTTATCTGACAAAGAGCCTTCTTAAATGTTGTCATTCTCTCCTCATCCAGATTTTGCAGATGTCTCAGTATGATTAGTTTCTTTATCATATATGGGCTGGAAAGTTCTGAACTCTGCCGATTACAAAAACAATGAGAAAGAAACAAAATTAACACGCCACAAAATTAACACGCCACAAAATTAACACGCCACAAAATTAACACGCCATTGTTTTCCTGCTGGGACATAAATCATTGTATCTTTCTTATTCCGTATGTATCAACACAGCAAGATGGCTATTGTCCTGTCATGTATGTTCGATTAATTCTCAGTATCTGTTCTTATTCTGTATGTTTGATGCTGCACAGTACCACCTCTCTTGTTTTATATGTTAGGTCTAAATCTCAGTATCTACTCTTATTCCTTTATGTGCAGGGACCCTGCTCTATGACGTTGACTCCTTAATTAAAATTGAGTGCGTTGGGTGCTAGGATGTAGCCAGCTTGAGCTACTTTTCTCTGGGGGTTCCCCTGCTGCGACGGTGCTTGCGGTGGTGTATTTTCAGGGGTGTATTTACCACAAGGCAAAGAAGGCATTTGCCTAGAGTGGCATTTTTCAGGGGGCAGCAGCATTTTTCAGGTGGGCAGTGTCGCCCCCCCAAAAGAAGGGATGGAAGAAGGGACACACTCAGCATGGGGACCAGGTGGGATCTGAGAGAGGCTGCGGGCTGCTTGATGGTGTATACAGAGCCTGACTCTTGTTCCCGGGGATGTCTGGAGCTGTGAAGGTGAGTGTCTTATCTCTTCCCGGGGTGGGGGGTTGCCAGTGTATGGGGGGCAGTGGTAGTGGTAGGCTCTCTTGGGTGGGTGGGGGGCTGGGGTGTTGTTGGCCAATGTCAGACTTTCTTCATGGGGAAGGGAGGTGCTGGTTGGTGTCAGGGTCTCTCTGTGAGGGGGGGGGAGCCAATTTTTGTGTTGTCTAGGGCAGCACAAAAACTAGATACACCTCTGTGTATTTTGGTTGTGTGCCGCCCTAGACGAGAGCAAAATGGCCCCCCCCCTATGTTTGGGTGGGGGGGGGGAGACAGAGTGAGAGAGATATGCCAGTATAACACCGCCCCAGGCAAACACCTTGTTTGCCTCCTGGTAAATACGCCCTTGGGTGCTTGTATGGTAGTAAAGGAATTTTGGGCCTTGCATTAGTCATGTGCTGAAGGCTCGAGAACCAAACTGAAGCTTGAGTGTTACTGGGGCAGGTCCAGAGTCCATTCACACAGAACTAGATGGACTGAGCTCTTCAGGATACTAGCTGGTATCTCCTCAGCACACACAGCTGACTGTCTATCACTAGAAGGGGGGCAGCAACCCATGTCCTCAGATGAATGGATGCTCTTGTGGGACTCGTGCACCTTTCCAGACCATGGACCATTGTTGGTCATGATATACCTATTTACATTTGTCGTTTGTGAGTATACACCTACTATTTTTACAATTAAAGTATTTATTGAGGTAATACGCAAGGCCTGTGCGCCCCTTTTCTTTTCTTATTTTCAGGATTACATGTACTGTAGTCGTCATCTAGGGCGGTGTACATGAAAATGTAATCTGCCTAGGAACACAAATTCACAAAAGTCAATTGTGAAGGACGATAACATGATTTACTCTATCAGTTCAGTGTGCAGGAATTGACAAGGACGCAACATTTCTAGTGGGATCAACTGCTATTTTCTGTACTTACCTCCATTGTGATGAGGGAAGCCTCTCCTCTGATGTACAGATAGTTTCACTTGTCCTGAGCAGAGATTTCAATTGCTGTTCCGTTGGCGTATCATGGACGTTTCGCTGTCGTACAGCCAATAGGAACAAGGAAAAGTAAATAAAAATGAAATAACAATGTGGAAGGTGATCCATGCACTATCCCTATAGTGAATCCGCTCGCTCACTCCACCAGGGGTACAAAATACAGGGAAAAGGGGAAGAGCTGCTCAACATTGCTCAAAAACCACAACCTCCCATCTGTTTCCTGACACGACTTGCACCTAATCATTCTTTTGCACAATTTTAAGGCAATAATAACTTTCAATGGCAAACCGAGTTTCTCCAGCACCTTAAGTCAATAAAAAGTTCACGGAAAACAAACAGCCACACTCCGATGAGGTCAGGTCTTTGCACCCAACTTTATGGAACCAAAATAAAGCGCACTTCAGCCCCATCCAGGACCACCCTACTCTAACATGTTTCACCTTTGTGTGGGTCTAATCCTCCCTTCCAAAATAGAAGAGAGAACACACACTAAAAATATAATATTACTCACAAAGACGGGTAATAACGAAGAAAGCACAATCTCCCAAATGGCAAAAATCCACTGGAAGCTGAGACACTCGACCAAAGGTTGAGTCTTGGTTCACACTACTGCGACCTGAAAGTTGCTCGACTTACGGTACTACTTTGCCAAGCGACTTCCTGGCACTTGAGTACTACTTTGATGCGACTTTGAAGCCACTTTGAAGTGACTTTCAGGAAATGTCTGGGTAATCGTCCTCTAATTTCAGATCCAAATCACATCAATATAGATGAAGATCCGACTTGGAGGCGACTTCCATTAAAGTCTATGGGCACAAGTCAGATGGACGTCGCCTTGAAGTAGTACGGGAACCTTTTCTAAAGTCGGAGCGACTTCAGTAGGAGGTAATTAGGACAGCTCTCATTGACTAACATGGGATTTCACATATCATGTGACTTGGGGTCTCACAATTCAGATCCCAAGTCGAGGGAGTGTGAACTGAGCCTAATAGTCTGCTGTGTTGATGGTCCAATATGACATCACTATCTAGTTCTCATAGTCAATTTGTTTTGAACAGGGGCAGACTGACAACTCATGGGGCCCCCGGGCAATAGGGGAGCATGGGGCCCCTGTGTCCTTGCCCAAACTCAAAAAAGCCTATGCAAAAGGTACCAGGGGCATCTCATGGGGCCCCCTACTGACCCTGGTCCCTCAGGCAGTGCCTGAATTTCCAAATGGTCAGTCCGCCCCTGCATGTGGGGAGGACAGTGACACGGGGGGGGGGGTGACATGGGGAGTACAGACACATGCGGGGAGGACAGTGACATGGGGGGGGAGTGACATGGGGCGTACAGACACATGTGGGGAGGACAGTGACATAGGGGGTGGGGGGTAACATTGGGAGTACAGACACATGTGGGGAGGACAGTGACATGGGGGGGAGTGACATGGGGGGGGATTGACATGGGGAGTACAGAGACCTGGGGAGGACAGTGACATGGGGGGGGAGTGACATGGGGAGTACAGACACATTTGGGGAGGACAGTGACATGGGGGGGAGTGACATGGAGAGTACAGACACATGTGGGGTGGACAGTGACATGGGGGGGAGTGACATGGGGAGTACAGATACATTTGGGGAGGACAGTGACATGGGGGGGGGGAGTGACATGGGGAGTACAGATGCATGTGGGGAGGATAGTGACATGGGGGGGGGGGGAGTGACATGAGGAGTACAGGCACGTTTTGGGAGGACAGTGACATGGGGGGGAGTGACATGGGGAGTACAGATACATTTGGGGAGGACAGTGACATGGGGGGGGGGGAGTGACATGGGGAGTACAAACACGTGGGGAGGACAGTGACATGGGGGGGGAGTGACATGGGGAGTACAGACACATGTGTGGAGGACAGTGACATGGGGGGGAGTGACATGGGGGGGAGTGACATGGGGAGTACAGACACGTGGGGAGGACAGTGACATGGGGGGGAGTGACATGGGGAGTACAGACACGTGGGGAGGACAGTGACATGGGGGGGGGAGTGACATGGGGAGTACAGACACATGTGGGGAGGACAGTGACATGAGGAGTACACACACGTGGGGAGGACAGTGACATGGGGAGTACAGACACGTGGGGAGGACAGTGACATGGGGGGGGGAGTGACATGGGGAGCACAGACACATTTGGGGAGGTCAGTGACATGGGGGGGGGAGTGACAAGGAGAGTACAGACACATGTGGGGAGGACAGTGACATGGGGGGGGGAGTGACATGGGGAGTACAGACACATGTGGGGAGGACAGTGACATGGGGGGGGAGTGACATGGAGAGTACAGATACATGTGGGGAGGATAGTGACATGGGGGGGGAGTAACATGGGGAGTACAGACACGTGGGGAGGATAGTGACATGGGGGGGAGTGACATGGGGAGTACAGACACATGTGGGGAGGATAGTGACATGGGGGGGGGGTGACATGAGGAGTACAGACACGTGGGGAGGACAGTGACATGGGGGGGATGACATGGGGAGTACAAACACGTGGAAAGGACAGTGACATGGGGGGGTAGTGACATGGGGGGGAGTGACATGGGGATTACAGACACGTGGGGAGGACAGTGACATGGGGGTGGGTGACATGGGGAGTACAAACACGTGGGGAGGACAGTGACATGGGGGGGGAGTGACATGGGGGGGAGTGACATGGGGATTACAGACACGTGGGGAGGACAGTGACATGGGGGGGGAGTGACATGGGGAGTACAGACACGTGGGGAGGACAGTGACATGGGGAGTACAGACACGTGGGGAGGACAGTGACATGGGGGGGGGAGTGACATGGGTAGTACAAATACATATGGGGAGGACAGTGACATGGGGGGGGGGGAGTGACATGGGGAGCACAGACACATGATGGGAGGACAGTGACATGGGGGGGGGGGGGGAGTGACATGGGGAGTACAGACACGTGGGGAGGACAGTGACATGGTGGGGAGTGACATGGGGAGTACAGACACGTGGGGAGGACAGTGACATGGTGGGGAGTGACATGGGGAGTATAGACACGTGGGGAGGACAGTGACATGGGAGGGGGGAAGACATGGGTAGTACAGATACATGTGGGGAGGACAGTGACATGGGGGGGGGGAGTGACATGTGGAGCACAGACACATTATGGGAGGACAGTGACATGGGGGGGGGAGTGACATGTGGAGCACAGACACATGATGGGAGGACAGTGACATGGGGGGGGAGTGACATGTGGAGCATAGACACATGATGGGAGGACAGTGACATGGGGGGGGGTGACATGGGGAGTACAGACACATGTGGGGAGGACAGTGACATGGGGGGGGGGAGTGACATGGGGAGTACAGACACATGTGGGGAGGACAGTGACATAGGGGGGGGAGTGACATGGGGAGTACAGACACATGTGGGGAGGACAGTGACATGGGGGGGGGGGGAGTGACATGGGGAGTACAGATACATGTGGGGAGGACAGTGACATGGGGGGGGGGAGTGACATGGGGAGTACAGACACATGTGGGGAGGACAGTGACATGGGGGGGGGGGAGTGACATGGGGAGTACAGATACATGTGGGGAGGACAGTGACATGGGGGGGATGACATGGGGAGGACAGTGACATGTGGGGGGGTCAGTGACCTGGGGGAGGCCGTTGTAGCGGCAAGATGTGTCTCCCATGTCGATATGTCCCCCCTGAAGCAAATTGGCATGAAAGGGGTTACTTCACCAAAGGTACACGGTCGGATACAGTAGTTCTGTCATTGATTGATCATGCCTGAAACCGGGACATGCGCAGTTGCTTGGACCCGCTCCAAGAAAAGGTAAGTTGTAAAGAAAGCCGACAATCCCCGCAGGATGGATCAGATCTGCGGATTGAGCATAATGGATCGATCCATTATGGTCAATCCGCAGATCCGATCCATTCTGCGGGGATCGTCGGAGGGGGTGTCACCAAGTGTTACCGCACTGCGTGACACCAACCCTAGGGATGCCCCTGATTACAGGTCACGTTTGCCTCCACAGGACATATTATCACAAACCCAATAGAAGATGTTGATGGAAATTCTAACCTTGCCTTACCAGCCATTTGTTAAAGGACTTCATTGCGTAGACCTTGTCTTATCTGTTCCTGTGAGGGAAAGTGTACAACATAGATCCACCCGACCGTTCCTAACCCCGGAAACCACTAAGCAACTTCTTCACTCCCTTATTATATCTCGCCTTGACTATTGTAACTCCCTCCTCATTGGCCGACCTCATCGCAGGCTCTCCCCACTACAGTCCATCATGAATGCTGCTGCCAGACTCATCCACCTTACTAACCGTTCCGTATCTGCCACCCCTCTCTGCCAATCCCTCCACTGGCTTCCAATCAGTGTCCTCCACCCCTCTCTGCCAATCCCTCCACTGGCTTCCACTCAGTGTCCTCCATCCCTCTCTGCCAATCCCTCCACTGGCCTCCACTCAGTGTCCTCCATCCCTCTCTGCCAATCCCTCCACTGGCCTCCACTCAGTGTCCTCCATCCCTCTCTGCCAATCCCTCCACTGGCCTCACTCAGTGTCCTCCACCCCTCTCTGCCAATCCCTCCATTGGCCTCCACTCAGTGTCCTCCATCCCTCTCTGCCAATCCCTCCACTGGCCTCCACTCAGTGTCCTCCATCCCTTTCTGCCAATCCCTCCATTGGCCTCCACTCAGTGTCCTCCATCCCTCTCTGCCAATCCCTCCACTGGCCTCCACTCAGTGTCCTCCACCCCTCTCTGCCAATCCCTCCACTGGCCTCCACTCAGTGTCCTCCACCCCTCTCTGCCAATCCCTCCACTGGCCTCCACTCAGTGTCCTCCACCCCTCTCTGCCAATCCCTCCACTGGCCTCCACTCAGTGTCCTCCACCCCTCTCTGCCAATCCCTCCACTGGCCTCCACTCAGTGTCCTCCACCCCTCTCTGCCAAATCCCTCCACTGGCTCCCAGTTGCCCAACAGATAAAATTCAAAACACTAACTATGACATATAAAGCCGCCCACAACACTGCCACAATTTTCATAACCAATCTTATCTCTAAATATCACCCAAACCGTACACTCCGCTCCTCGCAGACCTCTTACTCTCTAGCTCCCTTATCTCCTCCTCCCATGCTCGTCTCCAAGATTTCTCCAGGGCGTCACCCATCCTCTGGTACTCCCTACCTCAATCTATCAGACTTTCACCTACTCTACTTGCCTTTAGGCGATCACTGAAAACCCGTCTCTTCAGGGAAGCCTATCCTGCCCTCTGCTAATTCTGGAATCCTCTACTCTTCCTACCACTCCATCCCCCACAGTTACTACCTACTGTACCATTCACCCCGCCCTCCTAGATTGTAAGCTCCCAGGATCAGGGCCCTCAAATCCCTCTTATATTGAACTGTATTGTTGCTGTATTGTCTCCCACTATATTGTACAGCGCTGAGCAAACCGTTGGCGCCATAAATCCTGTATAATAATAATAATAATAGGTGCGTGTCTTTGTCAGCAATGATGTTGTTACATTGTATCACGTCTTTTCACAGGAAACAGTATAAATAAAGAAAAATAACATTTTCTTAATGTGATGGTACCAGTCAAATACATACAAAATATTGTGAAAAAATTAGAAGAAACTATGCCAAATATATATATATAATCACACCTTCTAAATAAAAACAGAGCAGTGGTACAAGAGGAAGTGGCTGTGGGGGATGGAGTGGTGGGAGGAGTGGAGGAGATTGGCTGTTAGGTGAGGGTGGGGTAGGCTTCTCTGAAGAGGTGGGTTTTCAGGGTGCGCCTAAAGGTGAGGAGGGTAGGTGACAGTCTTATGGATTGGGGTAGTGAGTTCCAGAGGATGGGGGAAGTCCTGGAGAAGTCCTGCAGTTGGGCGTGGGAGGTGGAGACCAGGGAGCTAGAAAGTAGGAGGTCTTGTGAGGAGCAAAGATTACGGTTTGGGTGGTATTTGGGTATCAGGTCGGTGAGGTAGTTTGGGGCAGCGTTATGAATGGCTTTGTATGTCAGTGTTAGTAGTTTGAACTTAATGCGTTGGGCAATCGGGAGCCAGTGCAGGGAATGACAGAGGGGGGTGGGGCCAGTGGAGGGAATGACAGAGGGGGGGTGGGGCCAGTGGAGGGAATGACAGAGGGGGGTGGAAGCCAGTGGAGGGAATGACAGAGGGGGGTGGAGGCCAGTGGAGGGAATGACAGAGGGGGGTGGAGGCCAGTGGAGGGAATGACAGAGGGGGGTGGAGGCCAGTGGAGGGAATGACAGAGGGGGGTGGAGGCCAGTGGAGGGAATGACAGAGGGGGTGGAGCCAGTGGAGGGAATGACAGAGGGGGGTGGAGGCCAGTGGAGGGAATGACAGAGGGGGGTGGAGCCAGTGGAGGGAATGACAGAGGGGGGTGGCAGATGCGGAGCGGTTGGTAAGGTGGATGAGTCTGGCCGCTGAGCTCAGGATAGACTGAAGCAGGGATGGCCTGTGATGAGGTAGGCCGGTGAGGAGGGAGTTGTAGTAGTCCAGGCGTGAGATAATAAGGGAGTGAACGAGTTGTTTAGTAGTGTCTGGGGTTAGGAACGAATGTATTTTGGAGATGTTGCGGAGGTGGAGCCTGCATGAGTTTGCCAGCGATTGGACATGGGGTTGGAAGGACAGGTCTGAGTCTAGAGTGACACCTAGGACTTTGGCTTGCAGGGTGGGACTGATGGTGGTGTTGTTGGTCGTGATGGAGAGGATGGGGGGAGTATTGAATACTTCCAAAATTGTAGTATTTCAAATATATGTCAATATATTTGGGAAGAATATTTTTAAAATATATTTCAAATATATTTTTCTTCTATGTGGGGTCAGTCCGAAAAATCCTACACTGCTGAAAAATAGAGCATAAAGTGGTACATTGAGTCATTCCTCATCCACAGATATCAACCAAATCGCTCGCTCCGCTCCTCCCAAGATATCCTCCTCTCTAGCTCCCTCATCACCTCCTCTTACGCTCGCCTCCAGGACTTCTCCAGAGCCTCTTCCATCCTCCGGAACACCCTACCACAGTATGTCCGGTCAGCCCCCACCCTGTCTGCCTTTAGGCGATCTTTGAAAACTCATTCAGGGAAGCCGACCCCTCCTCCACCTAAGAACTGTACTTGGGTCGCCTCCACCAGATCATCCCCCGCAGCTATCACCTTTTGTATTACCTCCCCCTTTCTTTAGATTGTAAGCTCCATGAGCCGGGCCCTCCTATTCCTTCTGTACTGACATGTATTGTAATTGTACCGCCCCCCTTATATTGTAAAGTGCTGCGCAAACTGTTGGCGCGGTATAAATCTTATACAATAATAATCGACAGTCATCCACCTGTAGGCAGGTGCAGGTTTTCTTCTTTCCTGCGGGTGGCACTGTGCCGATGCTACAGAGGAAGGGGAGTTCATTAAAGCTTCTTTCATACTGATCCGCCGCAAAAACACATCAGAAACGCATAGTCGTTTTTGTTACGCTTTTGCCGCAAAGACTGAGTGCCGCCATCTTGGATGTGATATCAACAGCCCCAGCAGACTAGGAGCCGTCACTAAAGTAGTTTTCCCTTTCGCTGCTATAAAAAAAGATTATGTAGGGAGCAGAGGCGGACTGACAACTCATGGGGCCCCGGGCAATAGGGGATCATGGGGCCCCTGTGTCCTCGCCCAAACTCAAAAAAACCTATGAAAAAGGTACCAGGGGCATCTCATGGGGCCCACTACTGACTCATGGGGCCCACTAAGTCTGCTTCTATCTGTATCCCTTCATATTCTGTTTGAGGAACCCCCCCACAGAAGTTCTTTCCCATGGGGTATTCTTTCTAAGACCGTTGTCACCAGAACATTTACCCATTGGAAGATTTCCCCTTGCCTCTTGTTCTGGAGACATTTTGTATCTCACCAACAATAGCCCCCGAGACAAAGAGAGAGGCGGATCTCCTGAGTGACCTACAATCAGTAAAAACCTTCAACTCTTCTCTGCCCCCGAAAAAAAAAAAATTGGCTTTATATACATTTTAAACTTTAGTTAGAAAGCAAATTGTGTTCTCACCTTCCTCTGAGAGCGAACTCGTCTTCTGTATCGTTACTATCACTTCTCCGGAGCTACGTAATTATTCTGTTGATAGTTTCTATTTCCTACTCACATCACAGAAAAGTCAAATTCTGTTGCAATCCAGCCTGAAGGAGCGCAGAAGTGACACGAGACATGAACGTGTAATCTCGTATATCCAGTAAAGTGAGCTCCAGGTGTAGCACTACCTCCCAAGCGGGGGTGGACTGACAACTCATGGGGCCCCCGGGCAATAAGGGATCATGGGGCCCCTGTGTCATTGCCCACACTCAAAAAAGCCTATGAAAAAGGTACCAGCGGCATCTCATGGGGCCCCCTACTGACTCCGGGCCCTCGGGCAGTGCCTGAGTTTCCAAATGGTCAGTCCACCCCTGCTCCCAAGGAGACGCTGAGTTTTTGGGTCTTCCTATACCTATAGCTGCACAGCCAGGCAACAAGCATTTTCCAACTTCCATTTAGTGTCAGTAACCAGCCCAGGGGTTCGATTTTGTGGTTTTATTTGGGGTAAACATCTTGGGTAGGGTCTAGGGGTTCATGGAATGCCTAATTTGACTAGAAGTGACGGCTTGGAGGACAAACCTACTATTCCTAAAATAGGATGGATCCTGGACTCTACTCCCCCGGACTGGCTGCGGTCTCTTGACGGATCGGTTACACAGTCTCTGTGAGGAGCACTTGGTCCCCTTTAAGTGAATCTCTTTTGATTCCAGCTGGAGACCTTAAAGCGGAGTTCCGCTCACCCTGTCAAAAAATAAAAGTCAGCAGCTGCTGACTTTTAACCCCTAGCCTACCGGGCACTTCCCCCCCTTCCTGCCCAGGCCAATTTCCAGCTTTCAGCACTGTCACACTTTGAATGGCAATTGCGCGGTCATGCAACACTGTACCCATATCAAATTTTTATCATTTTTTGTGACAGATAGAGCTTTATTTTGGTGGTATTTAATCACCTCAGGTTTTTTTTATTTTTTCTTAAACAAACCAAAAACCACTGAAAATTTTGAAATTTTTTTTTTTTTTCTTAGTTCTTGTTATAAAATTTTCTAAATAAGTGATTTTTCTCCTTCACTGATGTGCACTAATGAGGCTGCAGTGATGGGCACTGATAGGCGGCACTGATGGTCACTGATGAGGAGGCACTGGTAGGTGGCACTGATGGGCATTGACAGGCATCACTGACTGGCACTAATAGGCGGCACTGACTGGCACTGATAGGTGGCACTGATTAGCAGCACTGATTGGCATTGATAGGTGGCACTGACTGGCACTGATGGGTGACACTGAACGGCAGCTCAGATTGGCACTGATATGTGGCATTGATGTGGCACTGGCACGTGGCACTGTTTAGAACTGACAGCTGGCACTGATGGACACTGACAGGTGGCACTGCTGGGGCTACACTGATCATCAGGGCAGACTGATCATCAGTGCCCTGATGATCAGTGTAGATGTCCCCTCCATGGAATGCCGATTACCGGCTCTCCTCTGTCAATGTGACAGCTTGTGAGGAGAGAAATGGCGATAACCGACATTTCCCTGTTTACATGTGATCAGCTGTGATTGGACACAGCTGATCACATGACCGACATCTTCGGCTCTTTCTGTGGATCGGTGATCCGCTGTGTCTGAGGGACACGGCGCACCGCCGATCGCCGCGCTGCGTGCTCCCTGAGCCACGCATGCACGGTGAGAATGGGAGGACGTCATATGACATCCTCCCAAAATGAAAAAACGACCTTACGCCCGTCATATTACTATATGGCGGGCGGTGGTTAAAAAACAGCCACTTACCTGTCCCTTGGTCCCACAGTGTGTCCCCCGCAGCCCGTTTCACTGGCTGTCCTGTATTCCAGGAGGCCGGAATCTTTAGTGTGGGCACCCGGCTGTGACAGCTTGCGGCTTCACAGCCGGGTACCCACTGCACATGCGCGAGTAGCACTGTGCTTCATGAATGGTCCTGTAGTCTTCTGGGATCTGTCACGTGTCCCAAAAGACTACAGGGAGGGAGGGGGGGGGGACACTCAGAGACCTGAAGGCCCCTCTGGGGGATGGACCTCAGAGACCTGAAGGCATAAAAGATTCCCACCATGCTCTGCAGAAATCCAACATGGATGCCAGCACATGGAGTAACATAATCTCTGGTAAAAAGGTAGGACCTTGACACTATTGTTGCTGCAGGAGTCTATTGTTGCTGAAATGGTCTATTGTTGCTGGGGGGATCTATTGCTGCCAGCTGCAGGGGATCTATCTAACTGACTTTCATGTTATCATCATTAACATGTTATCATTAACAAATTCCATAAAAATTGCTTAGCATCACCAAATGATACTTGGTTCTGTGTTGTCTAACAGGAGCGGTAGTGCAGGGTGGGTAGGGGGTGGAACTGAAGGACAGTGCTCGGAGGTGGGTAGAGGGTGGAGACGAGCCGTGAGTACCTGTACCTATTCTCTGAGGAAAAATCCCCGATTATTTATGATTAGGCTCCTTGACAGGTCTCAGATTATCAGGGTTGTGCCTAGGATAGCCGTTAGCAGTTTAACCCCTGCACACCTGAGGGTAAAACAAATCTAAATGCCTAAGCACAATTTTGCAACTTTGACCCGTGTTAGTAAAACCGTCCGTATCATCACAATTCCTGTACATCAGGTGAATTATACCGCGTTTTTTTCAGGACAAATTGGGCCTTCATTTGGTGGTAAATGGTAATGGATATCTCCTGATTTATTTTTATTATGAAAGGAAAACTGGCCCAAAATAGTAAAAAAAAGTTTTTTTTTAAATTTAGCTGCCACCAGAGAACAACCCAAAATAAATTTTCCAACTCTTGACGATCGCAGCGATACCATATACAGGAGCACCGCGGTTTACAAACGCCTCGGTTAATGTAATTTTCAGTTTACAAATGAAAATCTTATGAATAACAATGCCTCGGTGTACACATTTTTTACTAATTTTTTTCGCAATACGCAGTGTATGTCAGTGCCGATTTTTAAATGCAATTACCGGCTTTTTTTTTCTTCACTATAGCTCACAGAGTTAGCTGTCACTTTCCCCGGAGTTAACAGAAACTTAGTTTCTTTTAAGAAACTAAAAGGAAACTTTCTTTCTTTTAGCTGGGGAGAAAGTGACAGCTGAATTTCTGAGCTATAGTGAAGAAGAAAACAAAGCAGTAATTACATTTAAAAACCAGCACCATAATAAATAAAAAAAACGGCATGGGGTCCCCCCTCCCATCCATTCCAAGCCCTTCAGGTCTGGTATGGATTTTGAAGGGAACTCCCGCACCAAAATTTAAACAAAAAAATGGCGTGGGGCTCCCCCCCCAAAATCCATACCAGACCCTTATCCGAGCATTCAGCCTGGCAGGTCAGGAAAGGGGGGGGGGACAAGCGCCCCCCCTGAACCATAGCAGGCCACATGCCCTCAACATGGGGGGCTGCTTTGGAGCTAAGGGGGCTCCCCCCCAAAGAACCTTTTCCCCATGTTGATGGGGACAAGGGCCTCTTCCCCGCATCCCTGGCCGGTGGTTGTGGGGGTCTGCGGGCAGGGGGCTTATCAGAATCTAGAAGCCCCCTTTAACAAGGGGGCCCCCAGATCCCTCCCCCCCATGTGAATGAGTATGGGGTACATAGTACCCCTACACATTTACAAAAAAACAAAACGTGTAATCTGAAAAAAGACAGTCTTTTATTAAAGAAAAAACTAAAAGAATTTCTCCCCGCAGTAGATCCAACATCAATCACGATGCCCGCCATCACTGCCGCTGCTGCCCCGAAAAAAGGATCTTAAAAAAAAAGGCTCCGCTCCCAACGATGGCTTCCACCATCTGCCTGCTCCGGTTGTTTGATATTTCTTAAAATGGAAGGGGCGGTGCCACTCGGGAACATCACGCATGTGACCCCACCCCATGTGACATCAATAATGACCCCTCTCGCTGGTTTTTAGCTGCTGCAACGAGAGCCATACAGGGGATTGGCCCCCTCCACACCCACTATGCCGATCACCCTTCCTGTACACATCTGATTCTCTCAGCTGCCTGGGCCCCCACAATGCCGGCTTCCCTTCTCTCCTTCCCTTTTCTCCTTCCCACCGGCAGCTGCAAGCACACAATAGGATCCTTCAGGATGGAGAGTGGGGGGAAGGGTCTGATAAATGTCACATTAACCAGCCCCTTCCTTTCCTGAACGAACACAATTGAGTGATCAGCACTGATCACTCACTGTGTTCATTCATAACTGAAGCATAGTAAACTGTGTTTTTTTTTTTTTTAAGGGGGCCCTGTCAGGTTGGCTGTATGGGGCCCCATGGTTTCTAACAGCAGCCCTCTGCACATTACTTTCATTGATATACTGTACATATCATCTATGATGCCTTTTTTGTATTCTTTTAAAGTAATATTTTATGCATGCATTTGTATGCACTTGATTTGTTTATATACGTTTTAAAAGGGACAAGGTACTTTGTTTAGTTCACATTAATAGAGCAGCATGTGGAACTTATTACCGCATGCAGTATATGGAATATCAAGATATTATGCAGCCGGCTTTTTCCAGACTGTATTTTTTGCCGGAGTGCAGAATTCTGGGAGCGTATATGCTGGTACCCAAGTGTACACCCATGTGAAGGGCCGCCTAGATGTACAGGTGCTCCTTGCATCCAAATGCCGGCAGTTCAATGCATGTCTAAGTGGTTGCACAGACACAACAACTGGTCCAGGGGCGGACTGAAAACTTATGGGGCCCCCAGGCAATAGGGGATCATGGGGCCCCTGTGTCTTTGCCCAAACTCAAAAAAGCCTATGAAAAAGGTACCAGGGGCATCTCATGGGGCCCCCTACTGACCCGAGTTTCCAAATGATCAGTCCGCCCCTGAACTGGTTATACATTGACAGCCATGCAGGTGCATATCCTCAATCGCATACTGTTTGCATTTGGGAACTTGCACCCACACTTGCATGACTGTCAAATAGGAATCAGCAGCTGTGTCCGCGCAGCCACTGCATCCCAGTAGACAGGCATGAGACGAGGATACATGGAGCACTGCAGCACCTTTGTTGCAGACTTTTATCCGCTTCTGTTCTGTAGATACTGACATGGCCTGTTTTGGCGCAGCTCATAAAATCTATCAACACGGATGCTGAATTGAAGTTCTGCTTTATTCTATAGTACAGTGAGAGGTGATCAGATGTTCAGGGTTTTCATAACACCGCATACCTTTATATGTAAAATATCAAAGATTAATTTATCATTGCAGTAAACATGAACATTTTCAGCAAAATCAAATTATCTGCAATTACATTTTTGGATGAGACATTATAGTTAAATTTTTTTTTATATATATAAAAATGTTCGGAAACGTTTATTCAAAGTATATGTGAACCTTCACCTTGTGAAACAACCCATTCAATTTAAAATAGAAATGAACGGTAAAACATTTGTGTATATACATAAATATAAAAAAAGTACAGTACAGCCTTTCTTTAGTGATCACAGCTGCATAGGAAGCTTAGAGAACTGGGAGAGGAGAAACAGCAGCACACTGATCTTCCCAATGAATGGTTGTGTAGGAGGGGGGTTGTCAGTACAAGTCTGATCAGTGAAGGAGAGCTGGCTGAGTTTCCAGCACAACTAGAGAACTGACCATGGTGTGTTCTTCTGCTTAGTGTGGTCAGTTTTTGATAGGAAAACAGAGGGACTGGCAGGAACTCTGGGGATTTCACACAAAGGAAGCATTACAAAGAGAACGAGAGACTTTCTCATACAAGTACATGATACGACAGGCACATATCAGGGACATGGAATGTTGGGTTTACATATTCTTTAGGCTCTCCAGAGCTTTTTCTTTTGTGATGCTCCTCCAGTCATCTGGTATTGTTGCTGGTCTAACTTTGTATTCTTTAGTAAACTCCTCATTAAAACTCACAAGTATATATTTCCAGTAATCTGAGCACTCAATGCTGGGATCTGGTTGGATGGCCCAGTCCGGATAGTATGTACGATACTCCCTGTATGGGTGTGATTGGTATCCTGTGTCTAAATTGCTAAATGTATCATCAGATGTGACGGATGTTGTACATGTATCAGTAGATAAGTCTCCGCTAAATGTCAGTCTGCGTCTTCCCAGGCCTTCGGGTCTATGGACGGTAGCAAAGTGTTCCTTGTGTTCCACATCATTGGCCTCACAGGGGACACCACAGAATGGACATTGCTTCCCACAGCCAACCACCTTCTTGAACAATTCATCCTGAGGCTTCACCAGCATCCCGGAGAGTACAGACTTTATATCCATAGATTGCAGCTCTGATAAGACTTCTGTTTCTGTATCTTGGAGGAAGAGCTGAATGTCAGATGAAAATTGGCCAACATCAGCCGTGTTCAGGAAATCGACCGCTTGCACCGCATCCTGTGGGATTACTAATTCTTCCTTCAGTATCTCACATACACTTTTCAGAAGGTCAGAGGCTGATGAACTATTGAGACATGTGTCTTCCCCAAGAGCTGCTCTTATGTTCTTGTACACGTCACCAAGCAGGTTTTCTTGTAATGGCTTTAGGGTTTGTGGTGTTGCATGTCGCTCAATGCAGTTTAATATCCAGTCTTTTGTATACTCCTCATACGAGCCTATAAACTGCACGAATTTCTGAAATGACATTTCTTCCAGGAGCTCCTCTAGAAAGAAACGGTGTAAGAACGATCTTTTGCTGAATTTCTGATGACCGTTGCTTACCACTATATCCACTATTTTCTGCCCGAGATGTCTAACAACATAATCTTTCATTGCTGGTTTTAGGCATTGATCGATAAATTCTTTGGCTTTAGTCTGGCTTACATCTTTCTCCTGAAATGTCTCTATAAATGTTTTCAAATATCCAGGCTTCAGTCTCCCCAAACGCACTTTTGGACTGTTCTCTGTACTGGATTTATCATGCATCTCTTGAAACTCTCTGGAAGCCTTTCCCAGAATGTGCATCTTGATATTCAGCTCAAACTGCATGGAAAATCCAAGACTTTTGAACTGTTTAGAAAACTCTGTGTTGATCATGTGAAGTAATTCCTGGCAGAAGTTGTCATTATAGTCCTCTCCAGTGCCCACCTTCCCTCTGATATATTTGTTACACTTACCTATAAGCGAATGAGCAAAATCATTTATTTTGTTAAATTGCTCCTTTCTCTGCCTAATACCAAATACATCTAAAAGTGAATTGTTCAGTTTCTTGACCCATCCACTGTCAATATATTTCTCATCCATCTTGAAATCAGGTTGCGGGACATCAGCCAAGTCCTTCATGCCCATTAAGTCTTGATTTAAAGCTAATCCTTTATTGCTCATGTCATTCATCAGCTGCTGAAACATAGATTTGACAACGCGGGTTTTGGATTTCCCTCTCTGTAGATCTCTCAGTGTCTTCTTCCACATCTTCTCAAATTCCTTCTTTAATTTGTTTTCACTTGGCTTTTGATTCTTCTCCCGACACCTCATCAGGAGATCAGTGATTTTTTCTTCAATCAGGTTTTGATAATTGATCTGTATATTCTCAAAATTATTTTTCTGAATAGACAATCGATGAGGTTCTGTAAGAAAATAAATATTACATTTTACAATATAATACAACATTACCAGCTAGTCTACAAATGAAATGTTCATATACTAGAAATATAATACAGCCAAAGCTGTAACTACAGCCATTGCACCTAATGCAGCAGCTGTAGAGCCTGGGACAGAGTAAGCAGAGACTATTGGGGCGATTTACTAAAGGCAAATTGTAACGGAACCGACCCAGACTGTGCTTGAGTACTTCCGTTAGGATACCGCTTCCCTGTCTGAACACCGACAACAGACACCACAGCATATCATACAAGACTAGACAACACCAGTCTTGAAGTAAACCAGGAGGTAGACTAGTTTATTTTTAACACAGATACAAGATATATACATTCAAGGGAACAACCCCCCCCCACCTGCATAATGACACAGAGCGGGGCAATCTACATTTAGTAACAAGAGACACACAAACAGACAGTCCCATCAGGAGGGAGGGCTTCTGTATACACCCCCCACCAAGCCAATACACATAAACACATACATCCCATAATAGTTTGCTCCCAAGCAAGACACACAATAGAACAATGGGATGCAACCACATGGCATTAAACAATCCACAACCCCCTACCCCAATATTAGGACAGATCACTCTGTACCCCTTACAGGCACAGGGTGACTTACACATAATAGGGATATGGGGAGCTGAGACAGGGGTCTCCCCACCTCTCCAAAGTGAGCTTTGTTCTATGGGCCCCCCACCCAAAGAGACTCCCGTCACACAAATCGACTGTGCACTTTGCAAAGATAAGTTGCACTCGGCAAGAACAGTTGCTCCAGAGCTTAGTAAATGAGCAGAAGCTCTGCTGACTTCCATCATTCAATTCTTTGCAAGTAAAAGTGCTTTGTTTCCCTTTTCATGGCACATGATTGGGTATTCCTTGCAAAGTGAATCTTTATCTCATTTACAAAGCTCTGGAGCAATGGCACTTGCAGAGTGCAACTGCACCTTGTATGGTGCACAGCCTATTTGCCTTTAGTAAATCAACCCCTATGGAGTTCATTTACTAAAGGCAATTAGACTGTGCACTTTGCAAAGTGCAATTGCACTCTGCAAGTGCAGTTGCTCAAGAGCTTAGTAAATGAGCAAAAGCTCTGCTGGCTTCCATCGTCCAATCACGTGCAAGCAAAAATGCCCTTTTTTAATTTTCCTTTCATGTGATTGGGTATTCTTGGCAAAGGGAAGCTTCACCTCATTTACTAAGCTCTTGCTCTTGCAGAGTTCACAGTCTATTTGCCTTTGGTAAATCAACCCCTATGTCTGAAAAGACTGCCCATGCGTCATATTCATCAGTGTCTTCTTAGTATTGAAACATTACTTTGATTGCTGGCTCTGGGATATAGAAGTGCAGGATACTTTTCTGCTCACTGATCCAACTGCCCAGCCCAGTTTAGTTTTGACATATCACAAATTCCTCTCCTCTTTGGTACACAGCAGAAGATCAGCAGGAGCTTCTGAGGAGGACACAAGAGGAGTATATATGAAAAAAAAAGTTAGCATAGCAGTTCTTCCAATGAAAGTACATTAACCCCCCTGGCGGTATTCCCGAGTGTAGCTCGGGGTAAGGTTTCAGTACCACAAGTGGTAACCCTGAGCTACCGAGTATACCCTGAGCTTGGGAATACTATACGGCGCTGCTCCACGATCCTTCGATCACTTACCTTGTCCTGCGCACCCGCGATGTTCCTCCTGCAGTGTCCCCGGCAATGTAATCCGGCCGATGCCGGCATCTGTCATCTGGGTTCCGTCCCCTGTGAGCGTCGGGACGTACGGGGGATGAAACGGTGGCAAATTCAAAAATGGCAAAAAGTGCCATTCACTAAATACACTAAAATCACATAGTATAACATTCCTGTATCAAACCATTTCACATACATTTTGTCCCGAGTGCTTTGTCCGGCACCCTGCCTGCATTTTTACTTTTCTTATTGCCTGGAAACTGAGAAACGTCCATGGCGTCCAAAAAGCGTCCCTTTAGGTCAGACGCGGTTTTAGACCGGCTAGAGAACAGCGATAGTAAATCAGAACCACTTGCAGAATTGAGTGATAATGATTTGTGGGGGAAATTCCTCATCAGACACTGAAAACGATTCTGCGACTGAGCTCAGCGATGTGCGAACTTGGCGCTGTATTTCACATTTCAATGTTTTTGGTTTGATTATATTATTAAATTAAATTTATTATTATTATATTATTATTTTTATGATTATTTATTATATTATAATTTATGATTTCGTGTTTCAAATTTTATCATCCCCGGGATGTTTACTAGACTCTTGTTCGGACAGATTTCAGTGAGTTATTCCTAAAAATTACAGGCCTACAATAAAAAAAAACATATTTCCATGCAAAAAAATGTACCGCTTTGAGCATCAAAAATCTGAAATAATCATACCGCCAGGGAGGTTAACATTAGTTTGGGACAAAATGATGCCGTTAGTCTGTAGGTGGGGTGCAGCACGGTGCGGCGGGAATAACGCGGTCCCAGTGCAACGAGAGAACTTGTACTGAAATAATGCAGACAGTTCACGAAGAACCCGGTGGGAAGGCAGCCCAACTGGAAACACTCATGGTTTCAATAGCAGGTGGAGAGCAGGATGCAGACAAACTGTCAGCTTCTGTAGAGGGGAGAAGACCATTGCCTGGCTGTCTTTTGCCCAAACAGGCAGGGGTCCAAGATGCAAGATTTCCCTTCTCATCAGGAACCTTTCCCTACTGCTAGTTCTATCCCTACCAGGCTGGGTACATGTCCCTATTATTATTGTTATTATACAGGATTTATGGCGCCAACAGTTTGCTCAGCGCTTTACAATATAACGGGAGACAATACAGCAACAATACTGCTATCAAGCTCATGAAGGCTCCACCTCCGCAACATCTCCAAGATACGTACGTTCCTCACCCCAGACACTACTAAACAACTCGTACACTCCCTCATCATCTCACGCCTGGACTACTGCAACTCCCTTCTCACCGGCCTACCCAAACACACGCTATCCCCACTCCAGTGGATCCTGAACTCAGCGGCGAGACTCATCCACCTCACCAACCGCTCCACATCCGCCTCCCCCCTCTGCCAATCCCTTCACTGGCTCCAGATTGCCCAGTGCATCAAATTCAAACTGCTAACCCTGACCTACAAAGCCATTCACAATGCCGCCCCAAACTACATAACTGACCTGATACCCAAATACTACCCTACCCATGCCCTCCGCTCCTCACAGGACCTCCTACTCTCTAGCTCCCTGGTCTCCTCCTCCCACGCCAGATTGCAGGATTTCTCCAGGACTTCCCCCATCCTCTGGAATTCCCTACCCCAATCCATCAGACTGTCACTTACCCTCATCACTTTCAGGCGCACCCTGAAGACCCACCTCTTCAGGGAAGCCTACCCCACCCTCACCTAACAGCTGACCTCCTCCACTCCTCCCACCACTTCATTCCCCACAGCCATTTCCTCCTGCACCACTTTCCCCTCCCTCCTAGATTGTAAACTCAAAAGAGCAGGGCCCTCGAACCCCTTGTGTATTATATTGTTTCTGTCTTGTCTCATGTTCTGTCCCCCTTGCTATTGTACAGCGCTGAGCAAACCCTTTGGTGTTATATAAATACTGTATAATAATAATAATAATAATACAAGAGGGATAGGAGGGCCCTGATCCTGGGAGCTTACAATCTAAGAGGGAGGGGCTAGTGGTACAAAAGGTAATAACTGTGGGGGATGGACTGGTAGGAGGAATAGAATATTCCATTATTAGCTGAAGGCAGGATAGGCTTCCCTGAAGAGATCGGTTTTCAGAGATCGCCTAAAAGTGAGCCGAGTAGGCGATAGTCTGATAAATTGGAGTAGAGAGTTCCAGAGGATGGGGGAAGCTCTGGAGAAGTCCTGGAGATGAGCATGGGAGGAGGAGACAAGGGAGCTAGAGAGCAGGAGGTCCTGCGAGGAGCGGAGAGGACGGTGTGGGTGATATTTGGAGACAAGATTGGTGATGTAATTTGGGGCAGAGTTATAAATATATATGTTATTGTTAATGTTTTGAATTTTATCCATTGGGCAATGGGAAGCCAGTGGAGGGATTGGCAGAGAGGGATGGAGGACACTGAATGGGGGCCAGTGGAGGGATTGGCAGAGAGGGATGGAGGACACTGAATGGGGGTCAGTGGAGGGATTGGCAGAGAGGGATGGAGGACACTGAATGGGGGCCAGTGGAGGGATTGGCAGAGAGGGATGGAGGACACTGAGTGGAGGCCAGTGGAGGGATTGGCAGAGAGGGATGGAGGACACTGAGTGGAGGTCAGTGGAGGGATTGGCAGAGAGGGGTGGCAGATACGGAACGGTTAGTAAGGTGGATGAGTCTGGCAGCAACATTCATGATAGACTGAAGAGGGGATAGCCTGCGATGAGGTCGGCCAATGAGGAGGGAGTTAGAACAGTCAAGGCGAGAGATAACCAGGGAGGGAATAAATTGCTTAGTAGTTTCCAAGGTTAAGAACGGGCGTATCTTGGAGATGTTATGGAGGTGAAGTCTACAAGATTTGGAACCATCAGGAACCTTTACCTACTGCTAGTTCTGTCCCTACCAGGCTGGGTACATGTCCCTACTCTACCAGCTGGCAAATGCGTGCCAAACCTTGGAGCCAGGGCTTTAAAAAGGCTATGCCTGACCCAAGATGGCTGCCAGAGCAACATGGGGCCCCAGCATCCATTGGCATGGCTTTCCCAGTGACCCAGGAACCATAGAGGAACCCATGGGTTATTACTAAGGCTTGTTAAGCAGAAACTCACCAAGCTTTGCACCTGTGATGTTTTTACTGTGGTTGATTTAATAAAACGAAGATTTTAGAACAATGGCGGGAGTGCGGATCGATTTAATTTAATTCTGGAATGGATAAGCAACTGTGGATCATGCACCTGCCTAGTTCCTGGGATGAGCATTGGATGGGTAGTAGCACCTTCTTTTCTTTTTTCAATTGAATTAATTGGTGAGTACATGTATACTGAATACCCATTCTTGACATTTGCAGATCTTCCCACACATATGAATGAGCAGGAAATTCACATGTGCAGGAAATAATGCCGCTCCTTTTGAAAAGCTTTCCACACTCAGATCAGTTTTTAGAAGCATTAGACAGGTGGTGAGGTGGCAATATGTCACCTCCTCACTGCCTGTTTTGACCCCCTAAATGCTTCACCACTGCCCTGCAACCACATGCATTACAGGCAGATGTAGGGCAGTGGTAGCACAACCCTTTTCACTTGGATAGGTCATGTTCAGTGGGTGGTAATGTCCGTAGACCCATGATAGGGGGTATAATTACTGACGCAACCCCAAAGCAAAGCATCTCAGCTTCAGCATGTGTACACCTCTAGCCACTGCCCTGTCAGCTAAATCACGGCTCAACCACATGTGTGAAAGAGTCCTGAAGGAGGAAAAAGCGGAGTCCTATGGAAGGAGTAACCACTGTATAGATACCACTGGAAGACCTCTGTACACCCATCTGTGCCCATATCTCTCCTGCTCCCCTCTCTCCCCCCTCTTCTCTTCTCTCCCCCCTCTTCTCCTCTCTCCCCCCTCTTCTCCTCTCTCCCCCTTCTTCTCCTCTCTCCCCCCTCTTCTCCTCTCTCCCCCCTCTTCTCCTCCCTCCCCCTTCTCTCTCCTCCTCTCCCCCCCCCCTTCTCTCTCCTCCTCCTCTCCCCCCCTTCTCTCTCCTCCTCTCCCTCCCCCTTCTCTCCCTCCCCCTTCTCTCTCATCCTCTCCCTCCCCCTCCTCTCCCTCCCCCTTCTCTCTCATCCTCTCCCTCCCCCTATCTCTTCCCCTCTCTCCCTCCCCACCCTCTTCCCCTCTCTCTCCCCTTCTCTCCCTCCCCCTCCTTTCTTCCCCTCTAACTTTCTCTTTACCCCCCTCTTTCCCTCCTCTCATCCTGACTGCTGCATTCTATTTTCCCACCGGCGCCTCCCAGCCCTTTAAGGGGTTTCAGATAAGGGGAGGTGGGGCGGGGTTTCAGATCATGTGACCACCGTGATTGGCTCTCACAGTGGTCACATGATCAAAAAGCTCCTGATCGCAAATACAGATTGGAAGCTTTCCGTTAGCCGTTGGTGACTGTGCCGGTAGTACGCAGGGCCCGCACTCTCGGCACAGCTGTGTTTATCTTTAGGTACGCTTTCATGCGGCCTCTCAGCATTCTAAACATGTTACATGTTACACCTGTATTTAAGGTGTAACATGTTTAGCACCCCTCACTTCACCCCCTCCACCCCCTTCCCTGTGACAGTCCTTTTGATGTATGTTGGTTGTTGTGTTCCTGACCTAAGACAATCCCTGTCTGTGAAGTAACATGTGCCTGACTATCCGGTGAAGAACCTGTGTTAGAAGAACGAGGAGAAGATCCATCACCAATGTAGCATTAGAGGTACTGTTACCGCCATTTGTATTACCTGTCGCCAAACTAAGATCACCTCCTACAGATGGACAAGGTACAAGCTCATCTGTACGTTTCATGTGCGATCTATCCTGTGACCCTTCACCCTGAGCTCGTCTTTTAGATTTGCATGAATGTTTTTTCTTGGAGACACCTTGAGAGGAGAGAGAAACGGAAGAATTTGATGAAACATGGGAGGAAACACACGGAGTGTCATTAAATGCAGTATTGTTTTTCTTTATCCTGCGTTGTGGATAGCCCTGATGATATTCTGTCTGGGTTTTTTCCTTGCTTGGTGGGAAACTGATACATTTTGGTATAAAAATAAGAAAGTAATACCATTTCTGCAATGATATGTACTGTACAGTCTAGTTTTTGACCTGCTGGCTTAGACATATCTTGTTCATGGAATGCTGCAGAGACATCTAATGATTCCTTCCTACCCACAAAGTATACCAAAGTGCAGAAACAGAAGACTTCTACAGTCTGGTCTATTTAGAAGGTTCTCTCTGGGAATAATAAAACAAACCTGGACACGGCTATTCTATGGCAAGCCTTGGCAGACTTATGGTAGAAGTGTAGAGTATACTATACTTCTTCACTCTCCGACAAACAAAAACCATGCTAGTCTGTGATGACTGCAGTCTCTGCCTGGGAATGCACCATTTCATATGTAGCATTACCCCCTTGAAGGCCACTGGGTTTTGGGTCCTCCTAAGCTTTGCACGGACAGGCAACATGCATTTTTCCACATCTCAACACACTCGGAGGCAGTACAGTCCCTGATCTTGTTTTTAGGGTATTTTATTTTCTAAAGCTGGGCTGTTTGCCTCTATTCAGACACACAGCCCGGCTCACCCTCACCCCCGACTCTCGGCTCCTGCTGCTGTCAGTCAAAACCTGTGAGCAGTGGCGTCCCAAGGCAGGTGCGGGGGGTACGGTCCGCACCGGGTGACACTGACCACACGGGTTGACACCGGACCCACTCCACAAAAAGGTAGGTTGTAAAGCAAGCTGACGATCTCCACAGGATGGATCCAATCCCTGACGGATGGATCCATCCTGTGGGGATCGTCGGCTCTCTTTACAACTTACCTTTTCTTGGAACGGGTCCGGTGTCACCCAGTATAGGTTGCACGTTGACGATCCTGCGGGGTGACACCGGTGTATTGGCAAGATGTGTCTCCCATGTAGATATGCCCCCTGAAGCAACTGTGTATGTCCCGGTTTCAGGCACGATCAATCGATGATAGAACTACTGCTATCATCGATTGATCGTGCCTGCATGCACAGTTGTCCTGGACCCGCTCCAGGTAAAGGTAAGTTGTAAAGAAAGCCGACGATCCCCGCAGGATGGATCGGATCTGCAGATTGAGCATAATGGATTGGAGTCCTATCCATTATGCTCAATCCGCAGATCCGATCCATTCTGCCCGGATCGTCGGAGGGGGTGTCACTAAGTGTTACCGCACCGGGTGACACCAACCCTAGGGACGCATCTGTCTTGTGAGCAAACAACTCCCGCTGCTCTCAGCCGAGCCTTTGAGAGATGGGAGAAGGGAGTAGTGCTGCTGCAGATGTGCACAGTGCTGGACTGAGATCAGGCTCTGGTGAGTATTTAGGGGAGTCTGCATATAAAAGATTTTTTACCTAAATGCAGAGAATGCATTATAATTAATAACCTTCCACTGTCTGTGATTCCCCCCCCCCCAAAAAAAAAATATTTACCTGACAACACTCTCGATCCAGCGTTGTCCCTGTCAGCAGCCCTATTCTGCTTTCTCCCTGCATTCACTGGCTTTACAGAGGGCAAAGGGAGCTGCTGTTGGTCAAACTCAATGAGGAGGAAGTGGGGGTGTGACCAAGCCATGGTGTGTGTGTGTCTATAGATGCACACAGCTCAGTTTGGGATTGAGCCCACATAAGTACTCCCATAGCAAGCAGCTTGCTATGGAGGCATTCAGAGAAGAGAAGGAGCCTAGAGTGCCAGCTGGGCTCCTCAGAAGAAGAGGCTGGGGGCTGCTCTATGCAATAATAATGCACAGAGCAGGTCGGTATGACATGTTTTTTATTTTAATAAAAATGTACCTTTGCAATCACTTTAATAGCTTAATGCGGCCTTTCTCAACCAGGGTTCCCAGGCACCTTGGGGTGCCTTCAGGCTTTTTCAGGGATGCCTTGGCAAAATGCTTAAAAATTGCCCACAAATTGTATACAAGGCAGCAGGTGAATCAAGCCGGCCTTTTAGTTACACAAAGCCATAGGTTTTCATTGTGCACTTTTACAACCTGCCAGCTGCTGGCATCCTAGCAACCAATTACATCACTAGTTGATATGGAGGACATCGGGCGCCTGCACAGCATCCTTTTTTGCCCCTCCCATGCCCCTCTCTATTGTCAGTGGGGTCACATTAGCTGAGTGAGGAAGAGAAACACTGAAATACTAGTCAGTACCAGTTTGCAAAGGAATATTTGCTTTGGAAGAATAAATCACCACCAACGTTGGGTGGCCTATGCGTGTGGATGTTGCTGCGTTATGTAAAACGATTAGAATCATATTTTACATTTTAGAATGGGGGGCCTTGAGATTGTGCAAAATGTAAAAAGGTGTCTTGACATTGTCCATAATTTTATAGGGTGCCTAGGTTGAGAAACATGACCCTAGGGTGCCATCTGGGTTCTCCAGGGGTGCCATGGCAAAATGCCTAGAAATTATCCCAGATTTCCCCAAAATTGGTCCGCTGATGGATTAAGTATGCTTTTTTGTTACACAAAGCCACAGTCAGGGGCGGACTAACAATTTGGGCACTGCTCGAGGGCCCAGGGTCAGTAGGGGGGCCCCATGAGATGCCCCTAGTACCTTTCATAGGCTTTTTTGGGTGTAATTTGAGTGTGGGCGAGGACACAGGGGCCCCATGATCCCCTATTGCCTGGGGGCCAGGGGCGGACTGACAACTCATGGGGCCCCCAGGCAATAGGGGATAATGGGGCCCCTGTGTCCTCGCCCAAACTCAGAAAAGCCTATGAAAAAGGTACCAGGGGCATCTCATGGGGCCCCCTACTGACCCCGGGCCCTCGGGCAGTGCCCGAGTTTCCAAATGGCCAGTCCGCCCCTGCTGGGGGCCCCATGAGTTCTCAGTCCGCCCCTGGCCACAGGCATTTACTGTGCAGCATTACAATGCTGGACACTGTGGGCCCACTGCCAGCATTCTACAGTGCCTTGAAAAAGTCTTCCTACCCCTTGAAATTTTCCACATGTTGTCATGTTACAATGTATTTGATTGGGATTTGATGTGATAGACCAACACAACACACCAAAAGGTTTTAAAAAATAAATCTGTGAAAAGTGTGGCGGCATTTGTACTCAGCCCCCCGGAGTCAATACTTTGTAGGACCCCCTTTGGCTGCAATTCCAGCTGCAAGTCTTTTTGGGGACGTCTCTCCCAGCTTTGCACATCTAGAGAGGGACATTTCTGCCCATTCTTCTTTGCAGAATAGCAATACCAGTAAGATCACCTTATGAGTCTGGATACTTACAGCAGCCCTGATCTGTCTGAGTTGTGTTTTCCTCCTTGAATTCTTTCACTGCATAAAAAGAAAACATATTTCTTCAGTTTTATGCTCATAGGAATATATTTTCATAGTTTGTAAATTAAAATGAAGTTTTAAAAAAACATAAGTGTAAAAAAATACCACTTACCTGCATCAGAAGGGGGCAATTCTTTCTTAGTTTTTGGTTGTTGTGAACTGAAACGGACGCTCAGATTTATATATGAGTTACCTACAGAAAGAAAAAGTCAATGTTTTATTTCCAGGTCCCCCCATAAGCAGATTAGAATGTTCCCTGTATACACATGCTTATTATCAATAGAAAGAGAGATTATGAATCTAACAACATGCATAAAGGAATAAGAATTTTTTTCAATCAATTATTTGATATGTGACTTTTTATTGCAGTAATTCCAGGCATGGTGACTTCCAAAAACAAACTGCCTTAAACCGACTGTCTCTATTAAAAGAAAAAAAACTCTTGAAGAGCTAAACTTGCCAAAAAATCTTCAGCATTCAACACTTCCAGTAGTATCATAAGTCTGGTCCCCTTCTGAACATTTGCACAACTATTGCCAGGTCTAAAAAATCTGTAGTTTTTTTTTTTATTCTATAGGTCCTTTGCTTTTATAAAATACATGGTTGGGGGGGGGGGGTCTTTTACAAACTCTGAAAGCTGTAAGTGAAAAATTATTAACCTCAGATTTTAAAATAAATTGTTTTTATTTACAGTTTTGCACCCTTTAGTTTTTACCATTTCACAAAAAGGCGCTATTCAAAATGTACCAATATTTATTATGTATTAACTCAATACAGTTTTATCTTTTATATCTAGTAGGAATTTAGCAGGAATTTTGTAAATTTTGCCATGTATGTATCCACTAATAATGATTTTAGTGTATTTTTAATGAAGATAGAGATTTGATGAACATTTGCACAACTATTACAGGGTCACAAAATCAGCAGCACATTATTCTTTTATTCTATAGGTCATGTGCTTTCAGAAAATATATGGTTTGGAGGTTCTTTTACAGACTCTGAAAGTTCTAAGTGAAAAATGATAACCTCCAGATTTTTAGAGACAATTATTTTTATTTACAGTTTTGCGCACCTTCAGTTTTTACCATTTCTCAAAAAGTCACGATTCAAAATGTACCAATATTTATTATGTATTAACTCAATACAGTTTTATCTTTTATATCCACTAATAATGATTTTAGTGTATTTTTAATGAAGATAGAGATTTGATGAACATTTGCACAACTATTATAGGGTCAAAAAATCAGCAGCACATATTTCTTTTATTCTATAGGTCATGTGCTTTCAGAAAATATATGGTTTGGAGGTTCTTTTACAGACTCTGAAAGTTCTAAGTGAAAAATGATAACCTCCAGTTTTTAGAAACAATTATTTTTATTTACAGTTTTGCGCACCTTCAGTTTTTACCATTTCTCAAAAAGTCACGATTCAAAGTGTACCAATATTTATTATGTATTAACTCAATACAGTTTTATCTTTTATATCTAGTAGGAATTTAGCAGGAATTTTGTAAATTTTGCCATGTATGTATCCACTAATAATGATTTTAGTGTATTTTTAATGAAGATAGAGATTTGATGAACATTTGCACAACTATTACAGGGTCAAAAAATCATCAGCACATTATTCTTTTATTCTATAGGTCATGTGCTTTCAGAAAATATATGGTTTGGAGGTTCTTTTACAGACTCTGAAAATTCTAAGTGAAAAATGATAACCTCCAGTTTTTAGAGACAATTATTTTTATTTACAGTTTTGCGCACCTTCAGTTTTTACCATCTCACGATTTAAAATGTACAAATATTTGTCATTTATTAACTCAGTAGAATTTTAACTTTTCTGTGAAGTAGAAATTTATCAGGAATTTTGTAAATTTTGCCATTTGTGCATCCACTAATAATTATGTTAGTGTATTTTTTGTGAAAATAGCAAATTGAGGAACATTTGTGCAACTATTGCGGGGCCTAAAAAATGAGTAGCACTTTTTTTAATATTTTATAGATCACATGCTTTTTGAAAATATATGCTTTGGGGGGAGGGGGGGGATCTTTTCGAAACTCTGAAAGCTGTAAGTGAAAAATGATAACCTCAGATTTTTAGAGTAAACTGTTTTCATTTACAGTTTTGCGCACCTTCCGTTGTCACTCATTCACAAAAGGATGCAATTTAAAATGTGCAAATATTTGTTATTTCTTAACTCAGTACAGTTTTTACTTTTCTGTTTAGTAGGAATTTAGCAGGAATTTAGTAAATGTTACCGCGTGTATATCCATTAATAATGATTTTAGTGTATTTTTAGTGAAAATAGCAATTTGATGAACATTTGCGCAACTATTGCAGGGCCTAAAAAAATCCGTAGTGCACTTTTTTTCCCTATAGGTCATGTGCTTTCAGAAAATATATGGTTTTGGGAGGGGGGGTCTTTTAGAAACTCTGAAAGTCGTAAGTGAAAAATGATAACCTCAGATTTTTAGAGGATATTGTTTTTATTTACACTTTTGTTCACCTGCAGTTTTCACCATTTCACAAAAAGGTGCAATTTAAAATGTACAAATATTTGTTATTTATTCATTTAATACAGTTTTAACTTTTATGTTTAGTAGTAATTAACCAGGAATTTTGTACATTTTGCCATGTATGTACGAGGGGGTCTTCAAAAAGTTTCTGTACTTTAATTTACATAATTGAGTTTAAAAAGGTGCGGAAAACGTTTTGAAGACCCCACATATCCACTAATAGTGATTTTAGTGTATTTTTAGGGAAAATATTGTTGTGATAAACATTGGCGCAAATATCACAGGACCTAAAAAAATCTGTAGCACCTTCCTTTTATTCTACTGGTCCTATGCTTTCAGCAAATGGTTTGGGGGGGGGGGGGGGTCTTTCACAAACTCTGAAAGATGTAAGGGAAAAATAAAAATGGAATGGAAAATTGCAAGAATGGCCTGGCCAGCCAAGTTTAAAAGTGAAGAGCAGGGCCTGGACTCGAAAAATTCAATCAATAACATGAATAGCTATGCGTGCCTTGCTGTCATCCAACATGAGATTTAACTGTGACATACCTGATGAAAGGAGGAGATAAATCAACTGAAAAAATACAACTTTCACATTGTTTTGCACAGACGGCAGTTTCGCAAAGGTTGGACGTTGAACTAAAAGAGAAACGATGCCATTAAATTGTATGTCAATCTAACAAAACAGGAGAAATGTCTATGCCAAGCAAAAAATAAAAAGATAGTTTTGGATAAGTGGGAGATGATTGGAGCTCTGTCCCCTTGTGCTCTCTCCTCCCCCGCGGAGCTACCTGGTTCTCCCCTATCCTGCCCGCTGTTGCGGTGTTGTCAGGATGGAGAGCGGGGAAGGGGCTGGCACATTTGTCATTTAATGCTGTCCAGGGATCCATTAGAGAGATTACTCCAGGGACAAGGGGTGGGCAGGAGGGGCGGTTGCCCTGGGCGCAGTGGGAATTTTGGTGGGTTGTACTAGAATGGGTGATTTGGGGGGGGGGGATTTGTACTAGGAGAGTGGATTTCTGTTAGGAAGGGGAAATTGCGATTGGGGATTTGTGCTAGTAGGAATGATTGGGGGGGGGGGGGGATTTGTGGTAGGAGAGTGGATTTCTGTTAGGAAGGGGGATTTGTGATTGGGGATTTGTGCTAGTAGGAATGATTGGGGGGGGGGGATTTGTTGTAGGAGAGTGGATTTCTGTTAGGAAGGGGGATTTGAGATTGGGGATTTGTGCTAGTAGGAATGATTGGGGGGATTTGTACTAGGAGAGTGGATTTCCATTAGGAAGGGGGATTTGCGATTGGGGATTTGTGCTAGTAGGAATGATTGGGGGGGGGGGGATTTGTGCTAGGAGAGTGGATTTCTTTTAGTAAAGGGGATTTGTGATTGGGGATTTGTGCTAGTAGGAATGATTGAGGGGGGGGGGGGGGGGATTTGTGCTAGGAGAGTGGATTTCTTTTAGTAAAGGGGATTTGCGATTGGGGATTTGTGCTAGTAGGAATGATTGGGGGGGGAGAGGGATTTGTGCTAGGAGGGGACATTTGGGAGTAGGATAAGTCCTATGAGAGGGAATTTGGGGTAGATTTGTGCTGCAAGAGGGGGATTTGGAGGGGAGAAGATTTATGCGCAGAGGGGAAATTTGAGGGGTAGTGGGATTGTGCAAGGAGGGGGGAGTTAGGGAGTGAGAGGGTTTGAGCTGGGAGGAGGGATTTGTACTGGAAGACGGGGAAATATTTTGGGGGGAGAATTTTGGCTTGCAAAGAGTATTTATGCTTGGGATGGGGGGGGGGGGGGGGTAAGTGTGAAGATTAGTGCTCAAATTGTTTTTTTTTGGGGGGGGGGGGAAGGATCTTTGCTGGGGGTGCTGCTTGACATCTTCGCCCTGGGCACTAGATGACCTTGTCTTGGTGCTGCTGCTATGTCTGTCTTAATTTTCCAAAAAATTGTGATGAAAAATCACAGCTTCAAAAAATTCACCATGCTTCTTACAATATACCTTGGACTGTCTATTTTCCAAAAAAGGGTAATTTGGGGGATATTTGTACTGTCCTGACATTCTCAGGCCTCAAGGATCAGAATTGACCGATTTATATATCCCAAACTTCATGGAGTCTATAACTTTCTTATAGATTAAAAATTATACACCGATTTGGGTTATTTTCACCAAAGAAGGATAGCAGAATACATTTTGGCCTACATTTAAAAAGAAAGGTTATATATTTGCAAATTTGTATAACAAAAACAAAAATAAATATTTTTTTCCCCAAATTCTCACCAGAAGAAAGCTTTGTGTGGAAAAAAAAGGATAAAATTTCATATGGGTAGTGTTGCATGACCGCACAATTGTCATTGACCAAGTTCTCGACCGCGCTATAGCCAAAAGATGGCTACAGCGCGGTCCACTAGTTCTGGAAGTGCGTCCATGGGTGTCCTGCCAGAACCAGACACCCCGCACGCCCGCTGGGGCAAGCACTGCGCTTGATCTGTGATTGGTGTGTCCTTCGGACACAGCTGATCACATGACTAAGGAAAGGGATTTTACCATGTGACCAGCTGTGTCCAATCACAGCTGATCGCCAGGTAAATAGGAAATGCCGGTTATCGGCAGTCCTCTCCTCACGCATTTTGCAGGGGGACATCTACACTGATCATCAGGGCACTAATCATCCGTACCCTGTTGGTCAGTGTAGCCCAATCAGTGCGACCAATAGTGCCCATCAGTGACCATATGTGTTGGCAATCAGTGCCCATCAGTTGAATCAATGACCATCAGTGCCCATTAGCTGAATAAGTGCCCACCAGTTGAATCAGTGAACATTAGTGCCTATCAACTGAATCAGTGCCCACCAGTTGAATCAGTGTTACCTATCGGTGCCCAGCAGTGCCGCCTATTGGTGCCCAGCAGTGCCGCCTATCAGTGCAGCTTAACAGTGCCCATCAGTGCAGCCTATCAGTGTCCATAAGTGACACCTCATCAGTGCTGCCTATCCGTGCCCATCAGTGCAGCCTATCAGTGCCCATCAGTGACATCTCATCACTACAACCTATCAGTGTCCATAAGTGACACCTCATCAGTGCAGCCTATCAGTGTCCATAAGTGACACCTGATCAGTCCTGCCTATCCATGCCCATCAGTGCAGCCTATCAGTGCCCATCAGTGACATCTCATCAGTGCAGCCTATCAGTGTCCATAAGTGACACCTCATCAGTGCAGCCTATCAGTGCCCATCAGTGACTCCACATCAATGCAGCCTATCAGTGCCCATCAGTGAGGGAGGAAAAAAATTACTAATTTACAAAACTTTGTAATAGAAACTAAGAAAAACTTTTTTTTTTCAAAATATTTGGTCTTTTTTGGCAAAAAAATAAAAAACCCCAGTGGTGACTAAATACCACCAAAAGAAAGCTCTATTTTTGTCTCAAAAAATGATACAAATTGAGTTTGAGTACAGTGTTGCATGACCACACAATTGTCATTCAACGTGTGAGAGCGCTGAAAGCTGATAATTGGTCTGGACAGGAAGGGGGTAGAAGTACTGAAGGGGTTAAACGTGAACTGGTGGAGCGAGTTTCTGCTTTTAAGTTCCTAGGAATTGATATTTCAGAAAAATGTACCTGAATGCTGTTTTTTAAGAAATCTCAGCCATGTTTACACCTCTTGAGGCTTCTCAGGAAAAGTGTCAAACAATAAAAGAAAAAATTCCCAGCTCAAATTACCGACCAGCCTGCAACCAACCGAATTGCCCTGTCTAACAGTATGCGTTAAAAACGGGATTAGATTGCACACATTTGCAAATACATATGTAAACTGCAGAGCCCCTTCATGGCACCCCAATATTCTGCAGTCCCTAAATCTATAAATTTTGAGAGCCCCCATAGTAGAAGCACATGGATTATGATGGATAGACTGAGGGAGCCCACCCCTCCTTAAGGGTCAGTTCAAACTCCCCACACTACTGTCCTCTGCCCCCTTCACATCTCTCCCCCACACTACTGTCCTCTGCCCCCTTCACATCTCTCCCCCACACTACTGTCCTCTGCCCCCTTCACATCTCTCCCCCACACTACTGTCCTCTGCCCCCTTCACATCTCTCCCCCACACTACTGTCCTCTGCCCCCTTCACATCTCTCCCCCACACTACTGTTCTCTGCCCCTTCACATCTCTCCCCCACACTACTGTCCTCTGCCTCCTTCACATCTCTCCTCCACACTACTGTCCTCTGTCCCCTTCACATCTCTCCTCCACACTACTGTCCTCTGCCCCCTTCACATCTCTCCCCCACACTACTGTCCTCTGTCCCCTTCACATCTCTCCTCCACACTACTGTCCTCTGCCCCCTTCACATCTCTCCTCCACACTACTGTCCTCTTCCCCCTTCACATCTCTCCCCCACACTACTGTCCTCTGTCCCTTCACATCTCTCCCCCACACTACTGTCCTCTGCCCCCTTCACATCTCTCCCCCACACTACTGTCCTCTACCTCCTTCACATCTCTCCCCCACACTACTGTCCTCTGCCCCCTTCACATCTCTTCCCCACACTACTGTCCTCTGCTCCCTTCACATCTCTCCTCCACACTACTGTCCTCTGCCCCCTTCACATCTCTGCCCCACACTACTGTCCTCTGCCCCCTTCACATCTCTTCCCCACACTACTGTCCTCTGCCCCCTTCACATCTCTCCTCCACACTACTGTCCTCTGCCCCCTTCACATCTCTGCCCCACACTACAGTCCTCTGCCCCCTTCACATCTCTCCCCCACACTACTGTCCTCTGCCCCCTTCACATCTCTCCCCCACACTACTGTCCTCTGCCCCCTTCACATCTCTCCCCCACACTACTGTCCTCTGCCCCCTTCACATCTCTCCCCCACACTACTGTCCTCTGCCCCCTTCACATCTCTCCCCCACACTACTGTCCTCTTCCCCCTTCACATCTCTCCCCCACACTACTGTCCTCTGCCCCCTTCACATCTCCCCCACACTACTGTCCTCTGCCCCCTTCACATCTCTCCCCCACACTACTGTCCTCTGCCCCCTTCACATCTCTCCTCCACACTACTGTCCTCTGCCCCCTTCACATCTCTCCCCCACACTACTGTCCTCTGCCCCCTTCACATCTCTCCTCCACACTACTGTCCTCTGCCCCCTTCACATCTCTCCCCCACACTACTGTCCTCTGCCCCCTTCACATCTCTCCTCCACACTACTGTCCTCTGTCCCCTTCACATCTCTCCTCCACACTACTGTCCTCTGTCCCCTTCACATCTCTCCCCCACACTACTGTCCTCTGCCCCTTCACATCTCTCCCCCACACTACTGTCCTCTGCCCCCTTCACATCTCTCCTCCACACTACTGTCCTCTGCCCCCTTCACATCTCTCCCCCACACTACTGTCCTCTTCCCCCTTCACATCTCTCCTCCACACTACTGTCCTCTGCCCCCTTCACATCTCTCCTCCACACTACTGTCCTCTGCCCCCTTCACATCTCTGCCCCACACTACTGTCCTCTGCCCCCTTCACATCTCTCCCCCACACTACTGTCCTCTGCCCCCTTCACATCTCTCCTCCACACTACTGTCCTCTGCCCCCTTCACATCTCTCCTCCACACTACTGTCCTCTGCCCCCTTCACATCTCTGCCCCACACTACAGTCCTCTGCCCCCTTCACATCTCTCCCCCACACTACTGTCCTCTGCCCCCTTCACATCTCTCCCCCACACTACTGTCCTCTTCCCCCTTCACATCTCTCCCCCACACTACTGTCCTCTGCCCCCTTCACATCTCCCCCACACTACTGTCCTCTGCCCCCTTCACATCTCTCCCCCACACTACTGTCCTCTGCCCCCTTCACATCTCTCCTCCACACTACTGTCCTCTGCCCCCTTCACATCTCTCCTCCACACTACTGTCCTCTGCCCCCTTCACATCTCTGCCCCACACTACTGTCCTCTGCCCCCTTCACATCTCTGCCCCACACTACTGTCCTCTGCCCCCTTCACATCTCTGCCCCACACTACTGTCCTCTGCCCCCTTCACATCTCTCCTCCACACTACTGTCCTCTGTCCCCTTCACATCTCTCCTCCACACTACTGTCCTCTGTCCCCTTCACATCTCTCCCCCACACTACTGTCCTCTGCCCCCTTCACATCTCTCCTCCACACTACTGTCCTCTGCCCCCTTCACATCTCTCCTCCACACTACTGTCCTCTGCCCCCTTCACATCTCTCCTCCACACTACTGTCCTCTGTCCCCTTCACATCTCTCCCCCACACTACTGTCCTCTGCCCCCTTCACATCTCTCCTCCACACTACTGTCCTCTGTCCCCTTCACATCTCTCCCCCACACTACTGTCCTCTGCCCCCTTCACATCTCTCCTCCACACTACTGTCCTCTGCCCCCTTCACAAAGTTTTTCTTCATTTCTGTTATAAAATTTTGCAAATAAATAATTGTTCTTCATGTATTTAGGCCAAAATGTGTTCTGCTACTTTTCTTTGGTGAAAATAACCAAAATCAGTGTATATTATTTAGTCTGTAGGAAAGTTATAGAGTCCACAAGCTATGGGATATATCTGAAAATTGATCATACTTGATGTACTGACGGCCGATCTCATTTCTTGAGATCCTAAAATGCCAGGACAGTACAAATACTTCCCAAATGACCCCTTTTTAGAAAGCAGACAGTCTAAGCTATTTTGTAAGAGGCGTGGTTTTTTAAGTTGTGATTTTTTTGTCATTTTTTTTGGAAAATTAAGAAATTAAAACAAAAAAGGTTTCACTTTTTTTTATGTTTACATATTGTCACCAGTACAGTACTGTGTCATCATATAAACTGGTGTGGCGGTGATCAGGCGCACTGACTAGTGTCAGTACGGAAAAAAAAAAGTCTACTTTTTTTTATTTTGTTTTCTTTATTACATTTTTCCTTTTTGACTTTTTTTGTAGCACACTGTGACCAAAGCATTACAATGTTACTGTAGTAACGTTGCACTACTGTGGGGAAGTGATCAAGAGTCTTATTTTACTGAATGAAATTGATTCATTCACTTGTTGTGATTAGCTGTGATTGGCCACAGCCAATGACATGGTACAGATGGACTGTGATTGGCCCTGTCTGTACCATGTGATCAGTGTGATCACAGCTAGCAACACAACTGTACACTATGAATGGCATGAATCAAAGCCATTCATTGTTTACAAGTATGTGATCTGCTGTGATTGGTCACAGCGATCACATGGTACCAGCAGAGGGCTGGTACAGTAATCATTCATCGGCTGTGTACGATAGACACTATGTATTGTTGTAATTAGCTGTGATTGGCCAGTCAACAACATGGTACAGATGGGCTGTGATTGGCCCTGTCTGTACCATGTGATCAGTGTGTCCAATCACAGCTAGCAAAACAATTGTACACTATGAATGGCATGAATCAAAGCCATTCAATTTTTACAAGTATGTGATCTGCTGTGATTGGTCACAGCAATCACATGGTACCAGCAGAGGGCCGGTACAGTGATCAGTCATTGGCTGTGTACAATAGACACTATGTATTGTTGTAATTAGCTGTGATTGGCCACAGTCAGTGACATGGTACAGATGGGCTGTGATTGGCCCTGTCTGTACCATGTGATCAGTGTGTCCAATCACAGCTAGCAACACAATTGTGCACAATGAATGGAATGAATCAAAGCCATTTATTGTTTACAATTATCATGTGATCTGCTGTGATTGGTCACAGCGATCACATGGACCAGCAGAGTGGCGGTACAGTGATCAGTCATCGGCTGTGTCCGGTAGACACAATAGGTGACAGATCACACCCGCAGAACGGCTGCATGGAAAGTCCTGCCCTGCCGTCATTGTATTAGGCTGGGTGGGAAGTGGTTAAGTGCCCTGTATGTGATAACAAATGAATGTATTTTTCCATGTTTTATGTTTTGTGAGATCAAGTTACTTACTTTTCTCCAAGTCTTTACGGAGGTCATCTTCCACTTGTCTCTCGTTAATGTGAATTAGAACATCAAGTGTGAGTTTACAGCCGTAAGAGTCTCCGTAGAAATCCCGGATGATATCAACAACCCTGTCGGCTTCTGCATTTTCCAGGCGACCTCTCGGGATTTTGCTGTAATCCTCATCAATGTCCACATCGGTGAGTTTTCTTCTGAACCTGTTCAGTTGTCGGGATTCAAGGTTCTCCAGCGCATTCAGCAGGACATCTCTCACCGTGGTCTCCATGGTTGTCTTCTGCTCTACCAGCCCGATAATAAGTATCCAAGCTTCTGACCCTTTAGGATCAAAACATTAAACACCTAATACTGAAGAAAGGAAATTTGAACAACCTCCTTCTATATATATATATATATATGGCATATTGCCCCATTCATGTTAAAGAGAACCTGTCATTCTGTTCATTCAGGGCAAAGGGACAGTGTGTGTATGAAGTTCAACCTCAATCACTTTATACTCTGCAGCTATCCACAGCTGTCCCCCCTTCTGCCACAGCTGTCCCTCCTTCTGCCACAGCTGTCCCTCCTCCTGCCACAGCTGTCCCCCCTTCTGCCACAGCTGTCCCTCCTTCTGCCACAGCTGTCCCTCCTTCTGCCACTGATGTCCCCCCTCCTGCCACAGCTGTCCCCCCTTCTACCACAGCTGTCCCCCCTTCTGCCACAGCTGTCCCCCCTTCTGCCACAGCTGTCCCTCCTTCTGCCACAGTTGTCCCTCCTTCTGCCACTGATGTCCCCCCTCCTGCAACAGCTGTCCCCCCTCCTGCCACAGCTGTTCCTCCTTCTGCCACTGATGTCCCTTCTTCTGCCACAGCTGTCCCTCCTTCTGCCACAGCTGTCCCTCCTTCTGCCACAGCTGCCCCTCCTTCTGCCACAACTGTCTCTTCTTCTGCCACAGATGTCCCTTCTACTGCCACAGCTGTCCCCTCTTCTGCCACAGATGTCCCTTCTGCCACAGCTGTCTCTCCTTCTGCCACAGATGTCCCTTCTTCTGCCACAGATGTCCCTCCTTCTGCCACAGCTGCCCCTCCTTCTGCCACAACTGTCTCTTCTTCTGCCACAGATGTCCCTTCTACTGCCACAGCTGTCCCCTCTTCTGCCACAGATGTCCCTTCTGCCACAGCTGTCTCTCCTTCTGCCACAGATGTCCCTTCTTCTGCCACAGATGTCCCTCCTTCTGCCACAGATGTCCCCTCTTCTGCCACAGCTGTCCCCCCTCCTGCCACAGCTGTCCCTCCTTCTGCCACAGATGTCCCCTCTTCTGCCACAGATGTCCCCTCTTCTGCCACAGATGTCCCCTCTTCTGCCTCAGATGTCCCTTCTTCTGCCACAGATGTCCCTTCTTCTGCCACAGATGTCCCTCCTTCTGCCACAGCTGTCCCCTCTTCTGCCTCAGATGTCCCCTCTTCTGCCACAGATGTCCCTTCTTCTGCCACAGATGTCCCTTCTTCTGCCACAGCTGTCCCCTCTTCTGCCTCAGATGTCCCCTCTTCTGCCTCAGATGTCCCTTCTTCTGCCACAGATGTCCCTTCTTCTGCCACAGATGTCCCTTCTTCTGCCACAGATGTCCCTCCTTCTGCCACAGCTGTCCCTCCTTCTGCCACAGCTGTCCCTCCTTCTGCCACAGATGTCCCCTCTTCTGTCACAGATGTCCCCTCTTCTGCCACAGCTGTCCCCCCTTCTGCCACAGCTGTCCCCCTCTATCTGCCCTATTATATTCTGAGGCTGGCCATAGACAAGTCATTTTTTTTCTGACCCGTTGCCCTCAGTCACACATTCAAAGTGGATGGAGGAATCTCCCCCACTGTGTCCTTCTGTTCTGATACTTTCCCGTTATCAGAGTAAACAGATCATTGCTGCAATCTATGGACTGTGGTGCTGATCGAGTAGAAATACAAAGAGAGGGCATTTGAACAGAAGTTGATTGATAGATTGACTTCTGTTCAACCAGAGTAGTCACACATAGATCAAAATTCGGCCAGTCCCTGGTGAGCAGCTGAATTTCGATCCATGTATGGCCAACTTTACTATCGCTCCCCCCTCCATCTCAGTTTAAATGCAACCTTCCCATTATCCTCTCCTTAGCCCTCAGACACTCTTCCATTTAGGTGCAAACCATCTTTATCATGTACTGTATGTTGTACCCCAATGAAAATTCAGCCCAGTGCTACATAAATCAAAATCTCACCCTCTTCAACCAGGTCTTTATCCATGCACTTATCTCTCCAAAGTCCTGCTACATTTCCTTGAGGGTCCTCCTCATCAACTTGAAGCCTAATTATCTAAACAGACTCCTAAGGATCCTTCATCTTACATCCTGTTATTAATCTCATTATGGACCAGGGCAGTTGGGTCATGCCTAGCCCTTCCCATTATTATGTCTACCTTGTCCAACACATACCAAACCTTGGCACCAGAGAGCCTCATATGAGATAACCTGGGCAACAAATTATTCAGATTATAGAATCCCAGATTATCACCAACCATCTAGACCAGGGTTTCTCAACCAGGACTCCATGGAACTCTAGGGCTACTCTAGAGGTTGCTAGGGGCTCCTTGAGCAATACGATAACAGAGGTTAAGTTCCCACTGACACCATTGATAATTTTTGCTAGCTGTAAGGGGTAATTCTTCTCAATGTCCACAAATGTGAGGAGCATCACATAATGAATTATGAGTTGTTGACATAGTAATGTTCAGAAGTAATGTTCAAGGGGTTCCTTGAGACAGAAAAGTTATTTCAAGTGTTTCCCTTTGTTGAAAAGGTTGAGAAAGGCTGCTCTAGACCTTTCCGTATTACCCTCATCACAGCTACTAGATGGGCTGCTCTCCCGGCTGTTTGGGGTAGCAGTGACATCTATGGCTGCAATCTTTCGGTTTGCCACCCACATATCTTCACCCAACTTGGCAAATATATTTGTGTGCTCATATGTAGGACTGGCCTTCCCTTTCTGTGAGCTCCTACCACTGCCCAAAACTAATGTAACCAAGCTTCCTACCTGATCATTCATACTAAGCCCTCTACCCAGTATTTAGGTTTCGTGCTGCCCTAGGCAACACAAAAATCACCCCCCCCCCCACGGAGACACCCTGACAGACCAACACCCCTCTCCCCCACGAAGAAGAGAGCCTGACATTGACCAACAACACCCCCACCCGAGAGAGCCTCCCACTACCATCTCCCCCCATACACTGGTAACCCCCCCACCCCTGCGAGAGAAAAGACAGTAAACTTCACAGCTCTGGACATCCTCGGGAACAAGAGTCAGGTTCTGCATACACCATCAAGCAGCTCATATCCTCTCTCAGATCCCACCTGGTTCCCATGCTGCATGTGTCCCTTCTTCCATCCCTTCTTTCGCTGGGCGCCACTGCCCCTCTGAAAAATGCTGCCCTAGGCAAATGCCTTGATTGCCTTGTGGTAAATATGCCCCTGCCTCTACCTTCCACATTAACCCCATTAAGTGCCTACAGAGGACTCCTCTCAATGTTGCCAAAGTTGCAATTCTCTCCTCCAGATTTCTAACATGAGCTTCAAGAGCAGCAATATGTTCATATCTGACCTAACTGTTGCTCCATTATTGCATCCATGTGGCCAGAGCAAAACCTTCAACCTCAGAAACATTCATTATCCCAGTTATAGGAAATGTAGGATGTACTTACAAGGTGAAGACTCCTTAGGTTTCAGACTCCCGTGTTTTCACCCATTCCAATCCATTTCACTGTGAGCTCAGATGTCAGTGGATCAGGTACTCCTACTTATATCCTCATATCGTACAACACTGAACCACTCCCCTCCGTGAGCCAGCAGAGTACAGGAGAGATTTCGTTACTTGGAAATGACAGAAAGGGAGAGGAAATCAGTTATTTAAAATCTGATAGTAAGGAGCAAAAAGAAACAGAAGGAGTAAACACACAAAGTCACTCGAACAGAAGCACAATTCCTGTTGTTTTAACTCCACTTCTTCCAATCCACTTGTACACGGTCCCACTGAGAGCAAACGTGACATGAGTGACTACCTACATACATCACACATATGAAGCCATGTATAACTCTGCCCCAAATTACATCACCAATCTTGTGTCCATATCACCCAAACTGTACTCTCCGCTCCTCGAACGACCTCCTGCTCTCTAGCTCCCTTGTCTCTTCCTCCCATGCTCATCTCCAGGACTTCTCCAGAGCTTCCCCCATCATCTGGAGTTCTCTACCCCAATTTTTCAGACTATTGCCTACTCTGCTCACTTTTAGGCGATCTCTGAAAACCTCTCTCTTCAGGGAAGCCTATCCTGCCCTCAGCTAATAATGAAATCTTCTACTCCTCTTACCAGTCCATCCCCCACAGTTATTACCTTTTGTACCACCAGCCCCTCCCTCTTAGATTGTAAGCTCCCAGGATCAGGGCCCTCCTCACCCTCTTGTATTGAACTGTATTGTTGCTGTATTGTCTCCCGTTATATTGTACAGCGCTGAGCAAACTGTTGGCGCCATAAATCCTGTATAATAATAATAATAATATATAAATCCTGTATAATAATAATAATCATACCTAAAATGCTCTCCTTAAAGAGAAAACTGAGCGCGTGCGTGCAAAGCTGCAATCATGTATGTTCTTTATTTCTGCCTGGACTAAGGGTCAGTTCACACTCCATGCATTTCAGTTGCTTTTGTTCTGCATCCAAAACGCACAGAAAGTAGGTGGTATGGTTGTCATGTCATAGTTCACATCAGGGCTTCCAGTTCCAGTGCGTTCCGGTTGCAGAAAAAAAAAAGTAGAACAGGCTGCATTTTTTCTGCACAGAACTGTACTGGAACGCGGTAAAATGCATCAAAAATGCACTGGAATGCACCAAAAACACACTGGAATGCACTGAAATGCACCAGAAACCCACTGGAATGCACTGGAATGCACTTGAAACGCACCAGAAACACACTGGAATGCACCAAAAACGCACTGGAAAGCACTGGAACGCACCAAAAACACACTGGAACGCACTGGAATGCACCAAAAACTCACTGAAATGCACATGTACCTATTTAGATTGAAGAAAAAGAGAGGGGAAAATATGAACTGGAATGCATAAAAAATGCACTGGAAAGCGTTACGCATCAAAAACCTGCCAAAAACGCATAAAAAAAAGCTCAAACACATCCAGAACTCATCTGGACTGCGTTTCATTAGCGTGAACCGGCCCGGAGGCTACTTTCACACTGATCTGCCGCAAAAACGCATAGGTGTTTTTACCACACTTTTGCCACGCTTTCTGAGTGTTTTTTAAACCCGGGTTCACACTGATTGAGTGCAAAATTTACAGCGTTTTCAGTGTGAAATCCACACCACATCACAATCGCACCCCGCTCACACGAACAGATGTTGGTGTGTATGTTAACGACACCCCCACATCGGTCCGCAAAATGCAGTGCGATGTGCAGAATCGGATCACATAGGTGTTTTCGGATACAATCATCATTGTCAATAAAGTCATAAGGGGGGAGCGGTGTCACCGGGGAATGTCATTGGGTGGCCCCGCACCTTAGTTTATTTAGTGGTGGGAAGCGGAGGAGCGTGTACTCCATACTCATGGGAGGGCCGGGATCTGAGGGTCCCCTTGTTAAAAAGGGCTTCCAGATTCCAATAAGTCACCCTCCCCACACCCCAGCAACCACTGGGCCAGAGTTATGGGGAACAGGCCTCATTAACATGGGCCCCCCCGCCCCAAAGGTTGTGGGCATGTGGACTGGTATGGTTCAGGAGGGGTACAAAAACTGTAGCTGCTGACTTTTAAAAAACTGCCACTTACAGTACCTGTCCCACGATCCCACGTTGCCCCCACCGCAGCCCATTTCACCGGCCGTCCTGTATTCCAGGTTCCGGCATCTTCAGTGTGGGCACCGGGCTGTGGCAGCTTGTGGCTTCAGAGCGGGGGACCAATCTTTAAAGTGGAAAGTCCCCTTTTGGGTGGAACTCCGCTTTAAACGTACACGATTGTCAAATGCCTCCTTGCTCAACCCTCCTGGGAATGTTGCTCCTTCTCTACAGGTTTTTAAAGACTTGAAGAATGGAAGAATGAAATACTCTGAGGATAGAAAAGGTTAAGACTGATAAAAATGGTTAACAGGGTATAAAAGATTTATGTGTATGGAAGGACATAGTAATACGACAAGGGGGGGGGGGTATAGTTGTACTTGATAAAAAGACTATTTGGAGGAGATGGATAGGTTGCTTTAGATAATATTACGTATAATCCATTAGTTAATAACCTCACTAACAATTACAAGAATATTTACAGAGGAGGATTGTTGATGATGGATTTAGAAAGGGATTTTGAGCAACAAAGAAAAAGCATACCTGACTCCTGTAGCACCCAGGGTACCTGTCATCTGTTATTTGCCTAAAGTTCATCAGAGTCTCATGAAGCCACAAGGGCGTCCAACTATCAGACTTGGTGACTGCTAGGATTGGCAGATATGTAGATGTATTCTTACGACCTCTGATTGTTGGCATGACTTCGTATCTTAGGGATACTACACAAGTCATTAACTTGTTAAAGGACATTGAGTGGAAAAACAATTATATCATCCCTTTATACCAGGGGTCTCCAAACTTTCTAAGCAAAGGGCCAGGTTGCTGTTGTTGAGGCTTTAGGGGGTTGAACTGCAGCCAGTGGGAGCAGAACATGCCCTGGCAACAGTGCCTCATCATTGGTTTTAATGGGAGGAATAGTGCCCCATTGTTGATATCAACGAGAAGAATAGTGCCCCATTGATGGTGTCAATAGTGGAAATGGTGCTCCATCATTGGTTTCAGTTGGTGGAATAGTGCGCCAAGGGCCAGATAAAGGCAAGGAAAGGGCCACATCCGGCTCTCGGGCCACAGTTTGGAGACCACTGCTCTATACCATTATTTCTCATCAATATGGTATAGAGGCAGCAAAATACTACTTAGAGTGTGATGGTTCCCTACCAGATATTCAGAGGGTCTTTATTTTGGAGTTAACCTCCCTTGCCATGAGCCATAATTATTTTTTGTTCAGAGGGAAGTATTATTTGCAGGACCATGGGGTAACCATGGATGAAATATTTGCACCTATTATAGCCAATCTTTTTATGGCTAGATGGGAGGAGGAGATTATTTGGAGTAACCCACCAAGAAAGTTGTGCCTCGAGAGGAGGTATATTGATGATGTTCTCCTCCTATGGGAAGGGGACATGGCCTCTTTAGATAATTAGTTCCAGAAATGAAATGATGAGAGGGGCGTCACATTACAACAGGAGGCTAGCAGCCATCAAGCTCACTTGCTGGTTTTAAATATACAGGTGGTGGTGGTGGTGGTGGTGGAAATTCCCCCTTTCTCTTTGTCCTGTTTTACCATTATCATTGAAAGTGAAAGTAAAAAGATCCCAAATTTTGGGTTGTCCCCAGAAATGTAACGAGGGGAAATCTTTGAATGGGGGACACTGGTTCTGGGGGGGTCCAAGGGATTCCCCTAATTTGCAGGGAATTACTTTCACTTTCTGTTTTGGCTATGAAACCGTATCCTATTATACCTAGATGGATATTTGATGCCCTTTATATCCTCTACAACTGTTTTGGACATGTAGGCCAGTTAAGATCTTTGATAGGTTATTTCCTCTTAGCTCTGTGAGCTTTCACATCCAAGGTGAGCCATTGGGTCCCATATATATATTTGATGAAATACTTTGTATTGAATATATTAAAGTTGTTTGGTAATTGTATAATTCTTTTTGATATATCTGTATGCAGGCCATAGATGGGTCAAAAACCGACCGTTTAAAAAAAAAAAAAAATGAAAAGTCGGTCATTCAATAGGCTGACGTTACCACCAACAGTAAAAAAAGATTGGCCGATTTTTCTCCAGTCTACAGCCAGCATTTAATTACTTCTGTCCCTTGCAGAGAGCTCCGATATTATATTTGACATGAAAAAGTATTGAGGTTGCAAAAATGTATCTATTTGTATCCATTTCGGATACAGATGGTTTTATTCGGATACAAATAGATACATTGTTGAAACTGCAATTCTTCTTCTTCCTCTCAGATTTTTTATCGGTAAAACGATCGGCCGATTTGCCCATCAGTGTGGGGAAAATCAACCGATCGTCAAAATCGGCAGATTTTTTTCCAACTTTACCGATAAAAAAAATGTGCCAAAACCCTGAAAAACGGCCAATTAATTAACCCATTAATGGTGTGAAAATCGTACAATTTTTTTTCGGCTGAAAAATCGGACGATTTTTGACCCGTCTATGGCCTGCATAAGACTGCCTCGGCGGTTGAAATCTCTTCAAAAATTCCCCTGAAGAAGCCCGTGAGGACGAAACATGTAGGGAGTAACTACAATTATATAATCAAGTTTGAATCTCAGTTCCACTCTTAGTACTGAAATTGTTTTTATGTTTATGTATTTTTTCCTTTTTTGTTTTTAAAAAAAAATACGAAATAAAAATTATATAACTTTTTAATATGTTTGGTATTCATGTTCATGCACCCTGAAAGTCCCATCTTCTCTATTGAATATTTGCAATTTTAAGGGATGTGGTGCAATAATCATATCTGGTCGCTCGCTCGCCACTTTACGGTTACTGCAGATTCCTACCCATTTCTAATCTGATGAAATATCTGTTCCTTTTACCATGTCTTTTGCAGATTGATTCTGAATGGGAGGGTCCAATTCAGCATAATCTCCTGGTACATTCACAGTGTTTTAAAGAGAAAAGTGTCTGCATCCCTTTAGAAGTAAGTTGTAGTAAACCCACTTTGTATATTTTTACCTACAGGTAGGCTTATGAAAAAACTTACCTGTAGATAAATGAATATCTCCTAAATGTGCCTTGTTTAGGAGATATTCGGGTTATTTTTGCAGCCGGCACATGAGCTTTGAAGGAGCACTGTGCCATGTTCCAAGCTCCTGTGCACATGCGCGGGAGTGACATCATCACGGTCCAGCCAGTCAGATGGCCGGAGCTCATGAACCTGGAAGGAAGACAGGGGTGAAGATGGAAGCCTCTACAGGGGTGACAGCGCTTCGCTAGAGGGCTTCATTTTAAAGTAAGTGTTTTTGTCAGGGATGCGGGTGTGACCAGAAGTGTGTGGACTGACACAGGGAAACGCAGGCTTCAGATATAGTAAATAATATAATTTATTGAGACTAACAATACAAACATAAACGCAGTGCACCAAACCCCAAGCTAACACAAATACATACAACAAGGTGAAACAAACCCAAACCTAAACTGATATAGATACACAGGTACATACACATATAGAGCACAACGTAGTCAGGCAGGCCGGGTCGATAACTATCGGGCAGGTAGGTACAGGAGGAGCAGGCGGAGAGAATGGTCAGGGTCACAAGCCAGGGATCAAACAGGAGAGGTCAGCAGAGGTCAGAATCAGGCAGGGTCGGCAACAAGTCAGGCAGAAACAGGAACAGGAACGCAGGTTACAAGATACAGGGGCCCATGGAAAAACACACCAAGGCCCTGACTGTGAGTCTGGTCATTCCTTAAATACAACCCCTGCAATCAGCTTCAGGTGTTTTGGCTGACTGCAGGGGTGAGTCTCTGATTGCTGAGAGCACCCGCTGGCCAGCCCTGGTACTGCAGCCCACAAGGCAGGTGAGTCCCACCGTTATTGGCAAGTCCATTCCTGACAGTTTTACTACCGCTTTAACCCTTTGGGAGCATCTCACCCAAAAACACATTTCTGTTGCAGAGGATTCCTAAAATCTGACTTCTGGGAAAATCAGTGAGCCAATCACACAAGCAGGAAATTATATCTTTGAAGGCATCCTGTACACCAAAGATGCTTTATTTTTTCCATGAAAGTAGAGTTACCCTTTTAAGTGCAGTGCTCTAAATAGAAACTTGAAAAACAGGAGCTCAGGTTACACAGATCAAGACTAACTGGACAGAAATGCAAATTATTTCAAAAGAAAAACAGCTCCAGTGTAGGGCTCCAGTGTAGGGCAGGTGGGGTTCCCCTCCTCTTTGGGCATCAAATAAGGGTCACATAGGAGGCCTACCCTGGGATAGGTTCTTCTGGGCTACGCTAGGCACTGTGAACATAGTCACTGCCTTACACACGGGGTGCCTTTACTTGAACAGATAACTGAACTGTAGTTAACTCTTGATGTTAATATACACCAGTGGTCTCCAGACTGCGGCCCGTGGCCCTTTGCTTGATTTTATCCAGCCCTTGGGGCAATATTTCATCCACTAATACCAACAATGAGGCATAATTCCCTACACTGACACCAATGATGGGGCACAATTCCTCCCAACGACACCAACAATTGTCCACAGTTCCTCACAATGACACCAACAATGGGGCGCAATGACACCAATAATGAGGCACAATTCCTTTGAATGACACCAACAATGAGTCACAGTTCCTACCACTGACACCAAAGAAGGGGCATGTTTTTTTCCCACTGACGTCAAGACGGGTACTTTGAGTGTAAGGGGATACTCTGTTGGGAATACTTGATCTAAGGTGGTTCTATGATGGGGATACCTGATGTAAAGTTCCACTCTGATGGCAAAACCTAATGTAAGGAGGCACGCTGATGGGCACACCCTATTGGGACCTCGGCCAGAATAAAATTTTAGTGACCGAACCTCCTTGAATTTTAATTCAATACCCCTGCTGTAGACTATGGGGTTGATTTACTAAAGGAAAATAGACTAGATAGATAGTTGCTCCAGAGCTTAGTAAATGGGCAGAAGCTCTGCTGGCTTCCATCATCCAATCATGTGCAAGCAAAAATGCTGTTTTTTAATTTTCCTTGCATGTGATTGGGTATTCTTTGGAAAGTGAAGCTTTACCTCATTTACTAAGCTCTGGAGTAACTGCACTTGCAGAGTGCACAATCTATTTGCATTTAGTAAATCAGCCCCTATGTGTGCCAGTTACTTACTGTACCTACAAATCCTTTAGTAACGTCTGAAGAGGCAAGGACAAAGTTTCAAAAGCTTTGCTGAAAGCACTTAGCATAACACACCAAAGTGTACCGTCATTTTCTAACATCCCTAATTCCTAACTCAGGCTCAGGGGCGGACTGACAACTCATGGGGCCCCCAGGCAATAGGGGGCCCCTGTGTCCTCGCCCACACCCAAAAAATCCTATGAAACAGCCAAAGAAAGGTACCAGGGGCATCTCATGGGGTCCCCTTCTGACCCCGGGCCCTCGGGCAGTGCCCGAGTGCTCGAATGGTCAGTCCAACCCTGCTCAGGCTTGTGGCTGCCCCAGCGTATCTGCACAGGTAAGAGTCCATTTTTGGCAAAGTCCAAGGTAGCAGTATGCAGAGCTGGTATCATCAGGGCAGACTGCAGGTCCCAGCAAACCCCCTACATGCTGGATGTGACAGCAGGTAGTCTTTCCTCCAACTGATATCAATGATGGGGTACTATTCCTCCCACTGATACCAATGATGGGGCACTATTCCTCCCACTGACACCAATGATGGGGCACTATTCCTCCCACTGATACCAATGATGGGGCACTATTCCTCCCACTGATACCAATGATGGGGCACTATTCCTCCCACTGATACCAATGATGGGGCACTATTCCTCCCACTGATACCAATGAAGGGGCACTATTCCTCCCACTGATACCAATGATGGGGCACTATTCCTCCCACTGACACCAATGATGGGGCACTATTCCTCCCACTGATACCAATGATGGGGCACTATTCCTCCCACTGATACCAATGAAGGGGCACTATTCCTCCCACTGATACCAATGATGGGGCACTATTCCTCCCACTGATACCAATGATGGGGCACTATTCCTCCCACTGACACCAATGATGGGGCACTATTCCTCCCACTGACACCAATGATGGGGCACTACTCCTCCCACTGATACCAATGAAGGGGCACTATTCCTCCCACTGATACCAATGATGGGGCACTATTCCTCCCACTGACACCAATGATGGGGCACTATTCCTCCCACTGATACCAATGAAGGGGCACTATTCCTCCCAATGACACCAATGATGGGGCACTATTCCTCCCACTGATACCAATGATGGAGCACTATTCCTCCCACTGACACCAATGATGGAGCACTATTCCTCCCACTGACACCAATGATATGGCACTATTCCTCCCACTGATACCAATGATGGGGCACTATTCCTCCCACTGAACCAATGATGGGGCACTATTCCTCCCACTGGCACCAATGATGGGACACTATTCCTCCCACTGATACCAATGATATGGCACTATTCCGCCCACTGATACCAATGATGGGGCACTATTCCTCCCACTGATACCAATGATGGGGCACTATTCCTTCCACTGACACCAATGATGGAGCACTATTCCTCCCACTGACACCAATGATGGGGCACTATTCCTCCCACTGATATCAATGATGGGGCACTATTCCTTCCACTGACACCAATGATGGAGCACTATTCCTCCCACTGACACCAATGATGGGGCACTATTCCTCCCACTGATACCAATGATGGGGCACTATTCCTCCCACTGACACCAATGATGGGACACTATTCCTCCCACTGATACCAATGATGGGGCACTATTCCTCCCACTGACACCAATGATGGGACACTATTCCTCCCACTGATACCAATGATGGGGCACTATTCCTCCCACTGACACCAATGATGGGGCACTATTCCTCCCACTGATACCAATGATGGGACACTATTCCTCCCACTGACACCAATGATGGGGCACTATTCCTCCCACTGATACCAATGATGGGACACTATTCCTCCCACTGACACCAATGATGGGGCACTATTCCTCCCACTGATACCAATGATGGGGCACTATTCCTCCCACTGACACCAATGATGGAGCACTATTCCTCCCACTGACACCAATGATGGGGCACTATTCCTTCTACTGATACCAATGATGGGGCACTATTCCTCCCCCACTGACACCAATGATGGGACACTATTCCTTCCACTGATACTAATGATGGCACACTATTCCTCCCACTGATACCAATGATGGGACACTATTCCTCCCACTGACACCAATGATGGAGCACTATTCCTCCCCCACTGACACCAATGATGGGACACTATTCCTTCCACTGATACCAATGATGGGACACTATTTCTCTCACTGATACCAATGATGGGGCACTACTCCTCCCACTGATACCAACAATGGGGCACTATACCTCCCCCACTGACACCAATGATGGGACACTATTCCTTCCACTGATACCAATGATGGGACAGTATTCCTCCCACTGATACCAATGATGGGACACTATTCCTTCTACTGATACAAATGATGGGACACTATTCCTCCCACTGACACCAATGATGGGGCACTATTCCTCTCACTGATACCAATGATGGGGCATTATTCCTCTCACTGACACCAATGATGGAGCACTATTCCTCCCACTGACACCAATGATGGGGCACTATTCCTCCCACTGATACCAATGATGGGGCACTATTCCTTCTACTGATACCAATGATGGGGCACTATTCCTCCCCCTAATACCAATGATGGGACACTATTCCTCCCACTGACACCAATGATGGGGCACTATTCCTCCCACTGACACCAATGATGGGGCGCTATTCCTCCCACTGATACCAATGATGGGACACTATTCCTCCCACTGATACCAATGATGGGGCACTATTCCTCCCACTGACACCAATGATGGGGCACTATTCCTTCTACTGACACCAATGATGGGACACTATTCCTTCTACTGATACCAATGATGGGACACTATTCCTTCTACTGACACCAATGATGGGACACTATTCCTTCTACTGATACCAATGATGGGACACTATTCCTCCCACTAATACCAATGATGGGGCACTATTCCTCCCACTGACACCAATGATGGGGCACTATTCCTCCCACTGACACCAATGATGGGGCACTATTCCTCCCACTGATACCAATGATGGGGCACTATTCCTCCCACTGGCACCAATGATGGGACACTATTCCTCCCACTGACACCAATGATGGGAGACTATTCCTCCCACTGACCCCAATAATGGGACACTATTCCTCTCACTGACACCAATGATGGGGCACTATTCCTTCCACTGATACCAATGATGGGGCACTATTCCTCCCACTGACACCAATGATGGGGCACTATTCCTCCCACTGATATCAATGATGGGGCACTATTCCTCCCACTGATATCAATGATGGGGCACTATTCCTTGCACTGATACCAATGATGGGGCACTATTCCTCCCACTGGTACCCATGATGGGACACTATTCCTCCCACTGACACCAATGATGGGAGACTATTCCTCCCACTGGCCCCAATGATGGGACACTATTCCTCCCACTGACACCAATGATGGGGCACTATTCCTTCCACTGATACCAATGATGGGGCACATTTCTTCCCACTGACACCAATGATTAGGCACTATTCCTCCCACTGACACCAATGATGGGGCACTATTCCTCCCACTATTCCTCCCAGTGCTACCAGTCATGGGGCATTTTTTACTGCCACTGACTCCAGGACTTTTTCTACGCCCGTTGGCCACAGTCCGGCCCCCCTAAAGATTTAGGAACAATAAACTGGTCCTTTGATTTGAAAGTTTGGAGACCCCTGATCCAGACCATTTGAGGAACATTACATGGCCCAACATTTCCATCAAATGTATAAGGAAGAAACCAAAAAAGAAGAGGAAATGATGCCCTTCATTTATCCCCTGAGAGGTAAATTTCTACACAATTCTGGTGTAAAATGAAAGAATGTGGATTTACAAGTTGGACACTACAGTACAGTTCCTGTGAATTACACCGAGAATGTGATGTACAGGTTTCTCCCTGACTGTATATAATCCTTTATCCTTCATCATGTCCCACATGTACACTATGAATGTTTATTTTAGAGGGTCTATTGAACTGAAACAATATTAACCACTTTAGGACCACCCACAGAACTTTTTCTGCTACAGGGCAGCCCCTGTGCGCAGGATCAAGTACATACAGTATACGTGATTCTGTATTTCTGAGTAGGGAGCGCGCTTGAGCCGCGTGCACGCCCTACCTTCGCCGATGTCAATCACTGGGTCCCAGTTGGTAATTACCCGCCGGTGCCAGTGATTACCGGCATCCACCGACAGGGAGGAGGGCTGCATTGTTTACCAACAGCCCTCCTGCCTGTCAGTTTGGGCACACTGCTCGGGATGGCTGAGCAGAGCCATTCAAAGCAGTGTGCTTACAGTGAAGCACACACCCCCTAGTAAAACACTCCCTACCCACAGTTAACCCTTTGATTGCCCCTCACGTTAACCCCTTCCTACCCAGTGCCATTAGTACAGTGTCAATGCTTTTTTTTTTTAGCATTGATCACTGTATTGGTGTCACTGGGGATGTCAGTGACACCAAGTCAGTTACCCCCAGTGTCAGAATGCCCGCTGCAGTCCCGCTATAAGTCACTAATCACTACCATAAGTTGCTGATTATTAGTATAAAAAAAAATCCCAGTATCTATACCGCCATTTGTAGACACTATAACGTTCACGTAAACCAATTAAATTACACGTATTGGGATTTTTTTTAGTAAAGACATGGAGCAGAATACATTTTGGCCGAAATTTATGATGAACTTTGATTTTTACATTATTTTTACTGGACATGTTTACTAGCAAAAAGTCAAAAATATTGTTTTTTTTTTCTCAAAATTATCTGTCTTTTTTTTATAGCGCAAAATATTTAAAACGCACAGGAGATCAAATACCACCGAAAGAAAGCTCAATTCGTGGAAAAAAGGACATAAATTTAATTTGGGTGCAGCGTTGCATGACCACACAATTGATCGGGGCACTTTTCCTCCCACTGACACCAATGATGGGGCACTATTCTTCCCACTGACACCAATGATGGGGCACTATTCTTCCCACTGACACCAATGATGGGGCACTATTCCCCCCACTGATACCAATGATGGGGCACTTTTCCTCCCAGTGACACCAATGATGGGGCACTATTCCTCCCACTGACACCAATGAGGGGGCACTATTCCTCCCACTGACACCAATAACGGGGGAACTATTCCTCCCACTGACACCAATGATGGGGCACTATTCCTCCCACTGATACCAATGATGGGGCACTATTCCTCTCACTGACACCAATAATGGGGCACTATTCCTCCCACTGACACCAATGATGGAGCACTATTCCTCCCACTGATACCAATGATGGGGCACTATTCCTCCCATTGACACTAATGATGGAGAACGATTCCTCCCACTGACACCAATGATGAGGCACTATTCCTCCCACTGACACCAATGATGGGGCACGTTTTTTCCACTGACACCAATGATGGGGCACTATTCCTCCCACTGACACCAATAACGGGGGAACTATTCCTCCCACTGACACTAATGATGGGGCACAATTCCTCACACACAGACACCAATGATGGGGCACCATTGTTGGTGTCAATGGGAAGAATAGTGCCCCATCATTGGTATCACTGTGGAAGTAATAGTACCCCATCATTGGTGTCAGTGGGAGGAAGAGTGCCCCATTGTTGTCAGTGGGAGGAATAGCGTCCCATCATGGTTGTCAGTGGGCGGAGCTCTAATAGGAAGGGGTGGAGCCTAAAGAGGAAGGGGTGGTGTTTGCAGATGAAGGGGTGGATCTTAAACAGGAAGGGGTGGGACTAATTTAGATGCAGAGGGGTGCCCGATTTTAGTCTTGCCTAGGGCAGCACAAAACCAAAATACACCACTGGCCACAATGGCATGTGATTCTCACAGAATTCACGGTTTTCTAAAGAGCGAGTACAGCAAAAGCTGTTTTCTTTCAAACTATTTAGCTCTACATGAAATGTAGTGAGTGCCACCTAAAAGGGTCACTCTAAAATATTCTGTTATTTATGCAAATTTCAGTTAACTAGTTCATCTCTTTGAACATATCTATCAAATCCAAAGTCTGAAAAGGAAAAAACAAGTTCACCAGCCAGTTCCTGGCTTTAATGTAAAGCTGCCCAATCCCTTTTATGGTACTTGCAGGATGCTGTCCACCCTCCGTGTCCATTAGCCCCCGATGTCTCCTCAAAGAGAACCGGTCACTTGCCCAATACTATAGGAGGCGCGTTATCCCTCTTGTGACAGCAATAAAATTGCAAAATAAATAAATAAATACAAGTGTTAAAAAAAAAATAGAATATAATAAAACTTACATGTAAGACATGTATGTAAATGATGACACTTCACGTTACATGTCGACGTGCACACAGGAGTGAGATAAATCATTTTAGGTCACTGTACAGTTAACTCTATATTGATGAGCTGTAAAAGGGTCACCTATTGATAATTTTGAGCACCATACATTTTTGCCATTTCACTGGCACACACAGGTTTGAGGCCTGTCATATTTGGTATCTATTCTCTCAACATTACCTCGTCTTTTATTTTGTTCAGTATAACTGGAGGCTTACATTTGTTTTGTGTGCACTAAAGTTAATTTCAGTTTTTATTTTCTTGAATATTTAGATTTGATAAACAGCTGTGCGACATAAAAATGTTACATGCTATATCTCTCCTGCAATAAAACAAACTAACCTGCTTGTTCTGAATAATCTCTGGAATGTACACTGGGCAGCGCATGCTCATTAGAATGCTGTTGTCACATAAATCCCCGGGCCCCGACAGTCTCCCGAATGAATATTATAAAACCTTTTCCGGACACCTTCTTCCCCATATGACTCTTTCATTTCTTTAACCTCCCTGGCGGTATGATTCTTTCCGATTTTTGGTGCTGAAAGCGGTACATTTTTTTGCATGGAAATATGTAGTTTTTTTATTGTAGGCCTGTAATTCTTAGGAATAACTCACTGAAATCTGTCCGGACAAGAGTCTAGTAAACATCCTGGGGAGGATAAAATTTGAAACACGAAATCATAAATTATAATTTAATAAATAATCATAAAAAATAATAATATAAAAATAATACATTTAATTCAATAATATAATCAAACCAAAAACACTGAAATGTGAAATATAGCGCCAAGTTCGCACATCGCTGAGCAAAGTCGCAGAATCGTTTTCAGTGTCTGATGAGGAATTTCCCCCACGAATCATTATCACTCAATTCTGCAAGTGGTTCTGATTTACTATCGCTGTTCTCCTAGCTGATCTAAACCGCTTTTGACCTAAAGGGACGCTTTTTGGACGCCATGGACATTTCTCAGTTTCCAGGCAGAAAGAACAGACAAAATGCAGGCAGGGCGCCGGACAAAGCATTAGGGACAAAATGTATGTGAAATTGGTTGAGACAGCAATGTTTTACTATGTAAAATGTAAAAAAAAAAAAAGACATTTTTTAAAATTTTTAAATTTCCCGCCGCCAACGGCGCCCGTACGTCTTGACGTCACAGGGACAGGACACAGAAGCCGGATGCCGGCATCGGCCGGAGGAGATGGCCGGGGACACTGCAGGGGACACATCGTGGGAGCGCAGGGTAAGGTAAGTGAAGAACAAATGCCGGAGCAGTGCCGCATGGTATTCCCGAGTGTAGCTCGGGGTTACCGTTTGTGGTACTGAAATGTTACCCCGAGCTACACTCGGGAATACCGCCAAGGAGGTTAAGAGATGAGGGTGTGGTTCCTCTAGATGAGGACAAAGCATATATTAGTGTCATTCCCAAACTTATATAAATAAAGAACCAGCGCCACGGAAATTATATAACACAGTAAGCTGCAAAACCTAGCCTATAAACTTATAGGATATACAAAACTTCAAAAAAATAGGTTGCGCTTAAATACATGGAAAAGTATAACAAGAAAAATAAATAACAAAACAATAAGAAACAATATTATAAATCAAAATAAAATCCAGCAAAAACAAAAAAAGTCCAAAAGTTCAAATAATCAATAATGTCCAAAATAATTCATCACCAAGTAAATCCACCACCAAAAATGGTTAAATAGAACTCACCAGAGTAATATGCTGATTGTTGAAAAAACAGCATATAGTGTTTGTTATTCTGGGAGAAATGAATAATATGGTGACAACAACACTGAAGAAATGAGGGATGAACTCCAACAGATGATGTGCTGCAAAGTAGAAAATCCACTCCAAAGGTGATTTAGTATCCAAACTGAGAGATGATCAGACCGTCACTCAAAAGAAAAAAGTGACCAATCGTGGTGCAGTATGTTTTAAAAAGCATCAAACTTTAATAAAGAAATGCACTTACAAGCAAGGAGTCCAGACTGACACCAGTATAGACAGCGTGTGTAATGAATACAGGCGACTCAGACCCAGCCAAACATGCACATACAACGTGCAGACAAACCAGGAGTATTCTGAACCTCACATCCAAAGGCACGAACAGACTCTATTGATATCCACAATTATCGCCCCATTTCGTTAATTAATTGAGATTTGAAAATTCTAAAACTTTTGGCTTTGCGTTTTAATTCCTTCTTGGCACAATATGTTCATAAGGACCAGTCGGGCTTTATATCTGGTAGCCAAATGTTGGATCAGATTTTCCGGTCTATCAACCTGATATCAGCTGTCCGCTCTAAATGGGATGCTCCCCTCTCAAGGGAAATTTAGCTTCTTTCCTTGGATCTCCATAAGGCTTTTGATAGTTTAATTTGGGAATATTTGTTCACTACCTTACAAGCCTTTGGATATGGTCCCATGTTTCTTGCTTTATTACACACACTATACGATACACCCTCAGCTCAAGTTTCTATTAGAAGCTTCAGATCCTCCGGGTTCCCAGTTTGACGCGGCACTATACAGGGTTGTCCACTTTCACCATTGCTTTTCGCATTGGCGATTGAACCCTTAGCTATGGAGATCCGTTCCCACCCCAAAATCCATGGTGTGCGTTGTGGACAGCAGGAACATAAATGTGTTGTATTTGCTGAGGATATTGTTATGTATATTACCTCCCCTTTGATCACCTTACCTAATCTATTGTCTCTTTTGTGCCAGTTCTCTGACCTTACTGGGCTTTCCTTCAACTCTCATAAAATGACAGCCTTAACGTTTCCTTACCCTCTCCTGTAGAACAGCAGCTCTGGACTACTTACAACTTTAAATGGACACGCAACCCTTTGCCTTATTTAGGGATCCAATTAACAGCAGGGAGGGAACAATCTGTATACACTTCTAAAATATATATTGAGTAACTCAAGCGCTAACTATGGTGAAAAAAACAAAAATACAATATATTGCTGTGGCCGCTAGTGCACACAACCCATGTCTCAGTGGGCAAATATACAATCAAAAAGTGAAATGAAAAAATGCTGCGCTACATAAAACAACGGTACAAACCATTACCAAAAAACAAAGTGAAAAAAATGAATCAACAATTATTAGAGGAAAAATAGTAGTAGAAAAAATATTAATATTGAAATAGAAATATAGATGTATGAAAATATATATATATATATATATATTCATACATCTATATTTCTATTTCTATATTAATATTTTTTCTACTAATATATATATATATACCGGCACAGTGGCTTAGGGGTTAGCATGTCTGCCATGCAGTAAATGGGTGATGGGTTCAATTCCCAACCATGGTGTCTCCTGCATGGAGTTTGCATGTTCTCCCTGTGCTTGCATGGGTTTCCTCTGGGTACTCCAGTTTCCTCCCACACACCAAAGACATGCTGGTAGGTTAATTGGCTCCTGTCTAAATTGTCCTAGTTTCATCCCTGGCCACACAGGATCTCCTGCATGGTGGGGGTTGGGGAAAGACCTGGTAACCTACCCTGTAAAATAATTGCTAAGAGAATTCATGGAAAAGGTTGCTTACAAGTGCAATTGCCAAGGGTTGGATACAACTGAATGGATATATATATATATATATATAAATAAAATAACCACAAAAAAAATATAAAAAATATTTTAAGTATGAATCAAACAAAAGTCAATCAAAAATCAACTTCAATCAATAAAGTGTTCATTCAGTGAACCCTCCTTTGGATAACGAATATATGTGCATCTGTCATCAATTCCTGTGCAAAGACATCCTCCACCATATATCTGCTCACCTCACGCAGTGTGACCTCACATTATACACTAACTGCACTTTTGGTCCCATATGGACTCAGAAGATCAGCTTGCTGAATGAGGACTCCAAAATTAAGCTCCCTCCTGATGAGCATCTTTGTATCAGCCGTATTCATTAAAAAGAACTCAACATGGTTCTTTATCCTTATAAACTTTTATTTGTCAATTAAAAACATATGAAATACACTCATGTTCCGGAGGTGTATATTGCACCAGGTATGATGAAGATCCAGTGATATACTGATTAGACACTAGATGGCAGTATCATCTCAGCAGAGCATCCTGCACATGCTCAAAACAGACACCATCTATGTTATAATGAAACGCAAAGCGCGGGTCCACTCAATGAATGCTACTGCCTGCTGTAATGCCGTCTGTAGAGTACTACAGGCCGCTATCCCGATGAATGACGTCATCCACACACTCCTCCCCACTATATCTTTTAATTTTTTGTGGTTAATATATATATATATGCCTTTAGTACAGTGTCAGTATGTAGAATTTTCACTTATCACCATATTACTGCCACTAGCAACATTGGATAGCATCAGGGTCAGTTAGCGCCTCTCCCAGCCACAGCCAGCTAGGGTTAGATTGGCCGCACACTATCACACTCACACTATAAGTTGCTGATCACCGTCATTGCTAGTATAGTGTTTGTACAAATCAATATATTGATCATGAACATAACTATAGCAGTGCCTCCTTAGTATAGTGTTCCCAAATATGCAGTGCTAGCAGAATCAGCAGAATCAGCGCCATTCACTGGTAGCACTAGCATTTACCCTCTTCACTGTTTTTCACAACAGATTTGTATCAATTATTAATTGTGGGCCAAAGCTATTTATACGCACAACAATACATCTCCGCCCACCCATATTCAGCTCTTGCCAGACAAGGGGTGTATATGGGATGCCCAAGGAACTGTAGAACCTGAGGACAACTTGTTAGCTACACTGTACAAAAATGTGGACCAAACATAATCAGCAATAGTCTCTTTGTTTAAGAAGTGTTGAGTCCCCTTTGTCGTACCTCTTCAGACCCCAGATGAATCCTTCCTCTTTAACCTGGCTGTCCTTAGGGTATCCCTGGGCAAGGGATTCCACGATCTGTAATTCAGTAGTCCTGGATGAGATCTAGTTGGTGTGACAAACGCGAGCCCGACCCCCGCCCTTCTCACCAACTCATGACAAAGGACCAGCCAATCTCACACCGAGCTCACAAAAAGACTTTTCTGTTTGTTTATGGACATTATTCTTTATTCCACAGTGTTTTACATCATTGCTATTCCTTGTATCACTCTATAACATTGTTTACCTCATCTCTGTGCACCAGAATTACCTTCTTACTGTTTGTTCATTTGTCATATCTGTGCTGCTAGAGCTGCAACTAAAAATGTATATTACCCACACCACATGCGGTTTATTCTGAATTTTTATTACCATACACTATCAATTTTTTTGTATTGATATCATACTATTGTGTATATATCCTTATGTACATATCGCTCTTAATATTTGTGCTTATATACTGTTTCCATTACTGTGTATTGTTCCACACCAGCTATGTTCTCCCCTTATGGCACTGCGCCTTTAAATCCTTCAAAAAAATTAGGTTGCGCTAAAATACATGCAAAAGTATAACAAGAAAATAAATAACAAAACAATAAAAAACAATATTATAAATCAAAATAAAATCCAGCAAAAACAAAAAAGTCCAAAAGTTCAAATAATCAATAATGTCCAAAATAATTCATCACCAAGTAAATCCACCACCAAAAATGGTTAAATAGAACTCACCAGAGTAATATGCTGATTGTTGAAAAACCAGCATATAGTACTTGTTATTCTGGGAGAAATGAATAATATGGTGACAACAACACTGAAGAAATGAGGGATGAACTCCAACAGATGATGTGCTGCAAAGTAGAAAATCCACTCCAAAGGTGATTTAGTATCCAAACTGAGAGATGATCAGACCGTCACTCAAAAAAAAAAGTGACCAATCGTGGTGCAGTATGTTTTAAAAAGCATCAAACTTTAATGAAGAAATGCACTTACAAGCGAGGTGTCCAGACTGACACCAGTATAGACAGCGTGTGTAATGAATACAGGCGACTCAGACCCAGCCAAACATGCACATGCAACGTGCAGACAAACCAGGAGTATTCTGAACCTCACATCCAAAGGCACGAACAGACTCTATTGATATCCACAATTAGCGCCCCATTTCATTAATTAATTGAGATTTGAAAATCCTAACAAAACTTTTGGCTTTGCGTTTTAATTCCTTCTTGGCGCAATATGTTCATAAGGACCAGTCGGGCTTTATATCTGGTAGCCAAATGTTGGATCAGGTTCATGGGTCTATCACCCTGATATCAGCTGTCCGCTCTACATGGGATGCTCCCCTCTCAAGGGAAATTTTGCTTCTTTCCTTGGATCTCCATAAGGCTTTTGATAGTTTAACTTGGGAATATTTGTTCACTACCTTACAAGCCTTTGGATATGGTCCCATGTTTCTTGCTTTATTACACACACTATACGATACACCCTCGGCTCAAGTTTCCATTAGAAGCTACAGATCCTCCGGGTTCTCAGTTTGAAGCAGCACTATACAGGGTTGTCCACTTTCACCATTGCTTTTTGCATTGGCGATTGAACCCTTAGCTATGGAGATCCGTTCCCACCCCAAAATCCATGGTGTGCATTGTGGACAGCAGGAACATAAATGTGTTGTATTTGCTGATGATGTTCTTATGTATATTACCTCCCCTTTGATCACCTTACCTAATCTATTGTCTCTTTTGTGCCAGTTCTCTGACCTTACTGGGCTTTCCTTCAACTCTCATAAAATGACAGCCCTTAACGTTTCCTTACCCTCCCCTGTAGAACAGCAGCTCTGGACCACTTACAACTTTAAATGGGCACGCAACTCTTTGCCTTATTTAGGGATCCAATTAACAGCAGGGAGGGAACAATCTGTATACACTTCTAAAATATATATTGAGTAACTCAAGCGCTAACTATGGTGAAAAAAACAAAAATACAATATATTGCTGTAGCCGCTAGTGCACACAACCCATGTCTCAGTGGGGCAAATATACAATCAAAAAGTGAAATGAAAAAATGCTGCGCTACATAAAACAATGGTACAAACCATTACCAAAAAACAAAGTGAAAAAAATTAATCAACAATTATTAGAGGAAAAATAGTAGTAGAAAAAATATTAATATTGAAATAGCAATATAGATGAATATATATATATATACAGTGGGGCAAAAAAGTATTTAGTCAGCCACCAATTGTGCAAGTTCTCCCACTTAAAAAGATGAGAGAGGCCTGTAATTGGCATCATAGGTAGACCTCAACTATGAGAGACAAAATGAGAAAAAAAATCCAGACAATCACATTGGCTGATCTGGAAAGCATTTATTTGCAAATTATGGTGGAAAATAAGTATTTGGTCAATATCAAAAGTTCATCTCAATACTTTGTTATATATCCTTTGTTGGCAATGACAGAGGTCAGACGTTTCCTGCAAGTCTTCACAAGGTTGGCACACACTGTTGCTGGTATGTTGGCCCATCCTCCATGCAGATCTCCTCTAGAGCAGTGATGTTTTGGGGCTGTCGCTGGGCAACACAGACTTTCAACTCCCTCCAAAGGTTTTCTATGGGGTTGAGATCTGGAGACTGGCTAGGCCACTCCAGGACCTTGAAATGCTTCTTACGAAGCCACTCCTTCGTTGCCCGGGCGGTATGTTTGGGATCACTGTCATTAGAGATGAGCGAAGTATTCAAAAATTTGATTCGGCTGATTCGGCGAATTTCAGGAAGAAATTTGATTCGATGCGAATTTATTCGCTACGAAGTTAACTTATAAAAAGGGTTTCTAGGCTTCAGAGAGCCTTTAAATTAGTGAAGAACACTGTACCTTTAATTTAAATGCCCTTGGAGATGAGGAAGGAGAAGGAGAAGGATGAGAAGAAGGAGAAGGATGAGAAGAAGGAGAAGGATGAGAAGAAGGAGAAGGATGAGAAGAAGGAGAAGGATGAGAAGAAGGAGAAGGAGAAGGAGAAGGATGAGAAGAAGGAGAAGGATGAGAAGATGGAGAAGGAGAAGGATGAGAAGAAGGAGAAGGAGAAGGATGAGAAGAAGGAGAAGGAGAAGGATGAGAAGAAGGAGAAGGATGAGAAGAAGGAGAAGGAGAAGGATGAGAAGAAGGAGAAGGATGAGAAGAAGGAGAAGGATGAGAAGAAGGAGAAGGATGAGAAGAAGGATGAGAAGAAGGAGAAGGATGAGAAGAAGGAGAAGGATGAGAAGAAGGAGAAGGATGAGAAGAAGGAGAAGGATGAGAAGAAGGAGAAGGATGAGAAGAAGGAGAAGGAGAAGGATGAGAAGAAGGAGAAGGATGAGAAGAAGGATGAGAATAAGGAGAAGGATGAGAAGAAGGAGAAGGATGAGAAGAAGGAGAAGGATGAGAAGAAGGATGAGAAGAAGGATGAGAAGAAGGAGAAGGATGAGAAGAAGGACAGTTCTGTGACAGTTTCTGTCTATTTCTGACAGTTCTGTGACATTCACTCCATACAGCGGTTTCAACCGCTGTATGGAGTGAATGTCCCAGAACTGTCAGAAATAGCCTATTTCTGACAGTTCTGGGACATTCACTCCATACAGCGGTTTCAACCTCTGTATGGAGGGAATGTCCCAGAACTGTCAGAAATAGACTATTTCTGACAGTTCTGGGACATTCACTCCATACAGCGGTTGAAACATTGTATCTATTTGTTTCCATAAATGACATTCTGCAGATACACTTAGAGGAGCTCTGCAGATACACTTTTTGCCGGCTTGGAATTATTCTTATTTTCATCCTACTTCTTCTTCTTCTTCTTCATCCTCATCCTCATCCTCTTCTTCTTCTTCTGAGGATGAGGATGAGGATGAAGAAGAAGAAGAAGTAGGATGAAAATAAGAATTCCAAACCGGCAAAAAGTGTATGTGCAGAGTTCCTCTATTTCTGACAGTTCTCTGACAGCTTCTTCACATGTACAGCGGTTGAAACATCTGTATCCTAAATGGAAACTAATAGATACAATGTTTCAACCGCTGTACATGTGAAGGAACTGTCAGAGAAATGTCAGAAATAGCGGAGCTCTCTGCAGGGACACTTTTGCCGGCTGATCGGGAAAAATCCGATTCGCGCACCCGAAGTAGGCAAATATTCGGATTCGCCGCGAATCAAATTTTTCCTGAAATTCGTATCGAATTCCGGTTCGCCTGGTTCGATTCGCTCATCTCTAATTGTCATGTTGGAAGACCCAGCCACATTTCATCTTCAATGCCCTTGCTGATGGAAGGAGGTTTGCACTCAAAATCTCACGATACATGGCCCCATTCATTCTGTCCTGTACATTGATCAGTCGTCCTGGTACCTTTGCGGAGAAACAGCCACAAAGCATGATGTTGCCACCCCCATGCTTCACAGTAGGTATGGTGTTCTTTGGATACAACTCAACATTCTCTCCTCCAAACACGACGAGTTGTGTTTCTACCAAACAGTTCTATTTTGGTTTCATCTGATCATATGACATTCTCCCAATCCTCTTCTGGATCATCCAAATGCTCTCTAGCAAATTTCAGATGGGCCCGGACATGTACTGGCTTAAGCAGGGGGACACGTCTGGCACTGCAGGATCTGAGTCCCTGGCGGCGTAGTGTGTTACTGATGGTAGCCTTTGTTACGTTGGTCCCAGCTCTCTGCAGGTCATTCACTAGTTCCCCCCGTGTGGTCCTGGGAGTTTTGCTCACTGTTCTTGTGATCATGTTGACCCCACGGGGTGAGATCTTGCATGGAGCCCCAGATCGAGGGAGATTATCAGTGGTCTTGTATGTCTTCCATTTTCTAATTATTGCTCCCACAGTTGATTTGTTCACACCAAGCTGCTTGCCTATTGCAGATTCAGTCTTCCCAGCCTGGTGCAGGTCTACAATTTTGTTTCTGGTGTCCTTCGACAGCTCTTTGGTCTTCACCATAGTGGAGTTTGGAGTGTGACTGTTTGAGGTTGTGGACAGGTGTCTTTTATACTGATAACAAGTTCAAACAGGTGCCATTGATACAGGTAATGAGTGCAGGACAGAGGAGCCTCTTAAAGAAGAAGGTACAGGTCTGTGAGAGCCAGAAATCTTGCTTGTTTGTAGGTGACTAAATACTTATTTTCCCCCATAATTTGCAAATAAATTCTTTCCAGATCAGCCAATGTGATTGTCTGGATTTGTTTTCTCATTTTGTCTCTCATAGTTGAGGTCTACCTATGATGTCAATTACAGGCCTCTCTCATCTTTGTAAGTGGGAGAACTTGTACAATTGGTGGCTGACTAAATACTTTTTTGCCCCACTGTATATTCATACATCTATATTTCTATTTCAATATTAATATTTTTTCTACTAATATATATATATATACTGGCACAGTGGCTTAGTGGTTAGCACGTCTGCCATGCAGTAAATGGGTCATGGGTTCAATTCCCAACCATGGTGTCTCCTGCATGGAGTTTGCATGTGCTCCCTGTGCCTGTGTGGGTTTCCTCTGGGTACTCCAGTTTCCTCCCACACTCCAAAGACACGCTGGTAGGTTAATTGGCTCCTGTCTAAATTGTCCTAGTTTCATCCCTGGCGATGCGGGATCTCCTGCATGGTAGGGGTTGGGGAAAGACCTGGTAACCTACCCTGTAAAATAATTGCTAAGAGAATTCATGGAAAAAGTTACTTACAAGTGCAATTGCCAAGGGTTGGATACAACTGAATGGAGATATATATATATATATGTATAAAATAACCACAAAAAAAATATTTTAAGTATGAATCAAATGAAAGTCAATCAAAAATCAACTTCAATCAATAAAGTGTTCATTCAGTGAACCCTTCTTTGGATAACGAATATATGTGCATCTGTCATCAATTCCTGTGCAAAGACATCCTCCACCATATATCTGCTCACCTCACGCAGTGTGACCTCACATTATACAATGTTACGCTCTAACTGCACTTTTGGTCCCATATGGACTCAGAAGATCAGCTTGCTGAATGAGGACTCCAAAATTAGGCTCCCTCCTGATGAGCGTCCTTGTATCAGCCGTATTCCTCATTAAAAAGAACTCGACATGCTGCTTCATCATTATAAACTTTTATTCATCAATTAAAAACATATGAAATACACTCATGTTCCGGAGGTGTATTTTGCACCAGGTATGATGAAGATCCAGTGATGTACTGATTAAACACTAGATGGCAGTATCATCTCAGCAGAGCATCCTGCACATGCTCAAAACAGACACCATCTATGCTATAATGAAACGCAAAGCGCGGGCCCACTCAATGAATGCTACTGCCTGCTGTAATGCCGTTTGTAGAGTACTACAGGCTGCTATCCCGATGAATGGCAACGTCATGACGTCATCCGCGCACTCCTCCCCACTATATTTTTTAATTTTTATATATTTTTTGTGGTTAATATATATATATATATATATATAGTGTTTATATATAGTTTTTACATATATATATATATATATATATATATATATATATGCCTTTAGTACAGTGTCAGTATGTAGAATTTTCACTTATCACCGTTTTACTGCCACTAGCAACATTGGATAGCATCAGGGTCAGTTAGCGCCTCTCCCAGCCACAGCCAGCTAGGGTTAGATTGCCAGCACACTATCACACTCACGCTATAAGTCGCTGATCACCGTCATTGCTAGTATAGTGTTTGTACGAATCAATATATTGATCATGAACATAACTATAGCAGTGCCTCCTTAGTATAGTGTTCCCAAATATGCAGTGCTAGCAGAATCAGCAGAATCAGCGCCATTCACTGGTAGCACTAGCGTTTAGCCCAGGGGTGGGCAAACTTTTTGACTTGAGGGCCACAATGGGTTCATATATTGGACCCGGGGGCCGGACCAAGAGTAGATGAATGATGTGTATGTGTCATCCATAGTAAGTATAGTAATATTCCCCCATAGTAAGCATAGTAATTAATCCCCCATATAGTAATTCATCCCCCATATAGTAATTCATCCCCCATAGTAATTCATCCCCCATATAGTAATTCATCCCCCATAGTAATTCATCCCCCATATAGTAATTAATCCCCCATATAGTAATTCATCCCCCATAGTAATTCATCCCCCATATAGTAATTCATCCCCCATATAGTAATTCATCCCCCATATAGTAATTCATTCCCCATATAGTAATTCATCCCCCATATAGTAATTCATCCCCCATAGTAATTCATCCCCCATATAGTAATTAATCCCCCATATAGTAATTCATCCCCCATAGTAATTCATCCCCCATATAGTAATTCATCCCCCATAGTAATTCATCCCCCATATAGTAATTAATCCCCCATATAGTAATTCATCCCCCATATAGTAATTCATCCCCCATAATAATTCATCCCCCATATAGTAATTCATCCCCCATAGTAATTCATCCCCCATATAGTAATTAATCCCCCATATAGTAATTCATCCCCCATATAATAATTCATCCCCCATAGTAATTCATCCCCCATATAGTAATTCATTCCCCATAGTAATTCATCCCCCATATAGTAATTCATCCCCCATATAGTAATTCATCCCCCATAATAATTCATCCCCCATATAGTAATTCATCCCCCATATAGTAATTCACCCCCCATATAGTAATTCACCCCCCATATAGTAATTCATCCCCCCTATAGTAATTCATCCCCCATATTAAGTCCCCAAGTCCCCCCTGTGTCAATTCACTTACCTTTGCTCCGCACGTTCCTCTCGCCGTATTCCCGCGCCGTTCCGGTGTAGCATGAAAATCTGTCTCCTATGAGGATCTGTCCCCCTCGACGTATCTGCGCATGTGCCAGTTTCAGACATTAGCAGACGATCGGCGATCTCCGGCACATGCGCAGATACGTCGAGGGGGACAGATCCTCATAGGAGACAGATTTTCATGCTACACCGGTCTTCAGGGCGGACTGTGAGAGGAGCCTAGCGGGAGCCTAGCTCCGCGGGCCGGATTAAAAGGTCCGTAGTTTGCCCATTGCTGGTTTAGCCTCTTCACTGTTTTTCACAACAGATTTGTATCAATTAATAATTGTGGGCTATTTATACGCACAACAATACATCGCCGCCCACCCAAATTCAGCTCTTGCCAGACAAGGGATGTATATGGGATGCCCAAGGAACTGTAGAACCTGAGGACAACTTGTTAGCTACACTGTACAAAAATGTGGACCAAACATAATCAGCAATAGTCTCTTTGTTTAAGGAGTGTTGAGTCCCCTTTGTCGTACCTCTTCAGACCCCAGATGAATCCTTCCTCTTTAACCTGGCTGTCCTTAGGGTATCCCTGGGCAAGGGATTCCACGGTCTGTAATTCAGTAGTCCTGGATGAGAACTAGTTGGTGTGACAAATGCGAGCCCGACCCCCGCCCTTCTCACCAACTCATGACAAAGGACCGGCCAATCTCACACCGCGCTCACAAAAAGACTTTTCTGTTTGTTTATGGACATTATTCTTTATTCCACAGTGTTTTACATCATTGCTATTCCTTGTATCACTCTATAAACATTGTTTCTCTCATCTCTGTGCACCAGAATTCCCTTTTTACTGTTTGTTCATTTGTCATATCTGTGCTGCTAGAGCTGCAACTAAAAATGTATATTACCCACACCACATGCGGTTTATTCTGAATTTTTATTACCATACACTATCAATTTTTTTTGTATTGATATCATACTATTGTGTATATATCCTTATGTACATATCGCTCTTAATATTTTTGCTTATATACTGTTTCCATTACTGTGTATTGTTCCACACCAGCTATGTTCTCCGCTTATGGCACTGCGCCTTTAAATCCTTGCTGAACGGTGTTGTCCCACACTGACAACTCCCTCTACTTAAGCTGCTATCATGTCCAGCACTGTTAGGCCAATTGAAGGAGCTAGAGCAGGGGTGGGCAAACTTTTTGACTTGAGGGCCACAATGGGTTCATATATTGGACCCGGGGGCCGGACCAAGAGTAGATGAATGATGTGTATGTGTCATCCATAGTAAGTATAGTAATATTCCCCCATAGTAAGCATAGTAATTAATCCCCCATATAGTAATTCATCCCCCATAGTAATTCATCCCCCATATAGTAATTCATCCCCCATAGTAATTCATCCCCCATATAGTAATTCATCCCCCATAGTAATTCATCCCCCATATAGTAATTCAGCCCCCATATAGTAATTCATCCCCCATAGTAATTCATCCCCCATAGTAATTCATCCCTCATAGTAATTCATCCCCCATATAGTAATTCATCCTCCATAGTAATTCATCCCCCATATAGTAATTCATCCCCCATAGTAATTCATCCCCCATATAGTAATTCATCCCCCATATAGTAATTCATCCCCCATAGTAATTCATCCCCCATAGTAATTCATCCCCCATATAGTAATTCATCCCCTATAATAATTCATCCCCCATATAGTAATTCATCCCCATAGTAATTCATCCCCCATAGTAATTCATCCCCCATATAGTAATTCATCCCCCATAGTAATTCATCCCCCATATAGTAATTCATCCCCCATAGTAATTCATCCCCCATATAGTAATTCATCCCCCATATAGTAATATTCCCCCATATAGTAATTCATCCCCCATATAGTAATTCATCCCCCCTATAGTAATTCATCCCCCATATAGTAATTCATCCCCCATAGTAATTCATCCCCCATATAGTATTTCATCCCCCATAGTAATTCATCCCCCATATAGTAATTAATCCCCCATATAGTAATTCATCCCCCATAGTAATTCATCCCCCATAGTAATTCATCCCTCATAGTAATTCATCCCCCATATAGTAATTCATCCCCCATAGTAATTCATCCCCCATATAGTAATTCATCCTCCATAGTAATTCATCCCCCATATAGTAATTCATCCCCCATAGTAATTCCCCCATATAGTAATTCATCCCCCATATAGTAATTCATCCCCAGTAGTAATTCATCCCCCATAGTAATTCATCCCCCATATAGTAATTCATCCCCCATAGTAATTCATCCCCCATATAGTAATTCATCCCCCATATAGTAATTCATCCCCCGTAGTAATTCATCCCCCATAGTAATTCATCCCCCATATAGTAATTCATCCCCCATAGTAATTCATCCCCCATATAGTAATTCATCCCCATAGTAATTCATCCCCCTATAGTAATTCATCCCCCATATAGTAATTCATCCCCCATAGAAATTCATCCCCCATATAGTAATTCATCCCCCATATAGTAATTCATCCCCCATAGTAATTCATCCCCCATATAGTAATTCATCCCCCATATAGTATTTCATCCCCCATATAGTAATATTCCCCCATATAGTAATTCATCCCCCATATAGTAATTCATCCTCCCTATAGTAATTCATCCCCCATATAGTAATTCATCCCCCATATAGTAATTCATCCCCCATAGTAATTCATCCCCCATATAGTAATTCATCCCCCATATAGTAATTCATCCCCCATAGTAATTCATCCCCCATAGTAATTCATCCCCCATATAGTAATTCATCCCCCATATAGTAATTCATCCCCCGTAGTAATTCATCCCCCATAGTAATTCATCCCCCATATAGTAATTCATCCCCCATAGTAATTCATCCCCCATATAGTAATTCATCCCCATAGTAATTCATCCCCCTATAGTAATTCATCCCCCATATAGTAATTCATCCCCCATAGAAATTCATCCCCCATATAGTAATTCATCCCCCATATAGTAATTCATCCCCCATATAGTAATTCATCCCCCATAGTAATTCATCCCCCATATAGTAATTCATCCCCCATATAGTAATTCATCCCCCATATAGTAATATTCCCCCATATAGTAATTCATCCCCCATATAGTAATTCATCCTCCCTATAGTAATTCATCCCCCATATAGTAATTCATCCCCCATATAGTAATTCATCCCCCATATAGTAATTCATCCCCCATAGTAATTCATCCCCCATATAGTAATTCATCCCCCATATAGTAATTCATCCCCCATAGTAATTCATCCCCCATAGTAATTCATCCCTCATAGTAATTCATCCCCCATATAGTAATTCATCCCCCATAGTAATTCATCCCCCATATAGTAATTCATCCCCCATATAGTAATTCATCCTCCATAGTAATTCATCCCCCATATAGTAATTCATCCCCCATAGTAATTCATCCCCCATATAGTAATTCATCTCCCATATAGTAATTCCTCCCCCAGATAGTAATTCATCCCCATAGTAATTCTTCCCCCATAGTAATTAATCCCCCATATAGTAATTCATCCCCCATAGTAATTCATCCCCCATATAGTAATTCATCCCCCATAGTAATTCATCCCCCATATAGTAATTCATCCCCCATATAGTAATTCATCCCCCATAGTAATTCATCCCCCATATAGTAATTCATCCCCCATATAGTAATATTCCCCCATATAGTAATTCATCCCCCATATAGTAATTCAACCCCCATATAGTAATTCATCCCCCATAGTAATTCATCCCCCATAGTAATTCATCCCCCATATAGTAATTCATCCCGCATAGTAATTCATCCCCCATATAGTAATTAATCCCCCATATAGTAATTCATCCCCCATATAGTAATTCAACCCCATATAGTAATTACTCCCCCATATAGTAATTCATCCCCCATATAGCAATTCATCCCCCATATAGTAATTCATCCCCCATATAGTAATTCATCCCCCATAGTAATTCATCCCCCATAGTAATTCATCCCCCATATAGTAATTCATCCCCCATATAGTAATTCATCCCCCCTATAGTAATTCATCCCCCATATAGTAATTCATCCCCCTATAGTAATTCATCCCCCATATAGTAATTCATCCCCCATATAGTAAGTAAGCCAAGTCACCCCTGTGTCAATTCACTTACCTTTGCTCCGCGCGTTCCTCTCGCCGTGTTCCCGCGCCGTTCCGGTCTTCAGGGCGGACTGTGAGAGGAGCCTAGCTCCCCTCCCCTCACGTTTGTCACGCTGCCCCGCCTACACACATCCTGACAGCCACATCCGCAGGCCGGATTAAAAGGTCCGCCGGGCCGTATACGGCCCGCGGGCCGTAGTTTGCCCATTGCTCAGCTAGAGGCTCTGATCGCATGTCCCACGTCTGTGCCTTCTACTCTACAGGACAGACCTCCATTGTGCCTTCACACATCTCCATCAGCCCAGCATACATCCCCCATGCCACCAGTGGTGCCTGCAGGACGTTGAGGAACAATCATCTCTCTCACACACAGATGAGCTTGTTTTTTTATTACTCTTGTGAGTGTTTTTTATCCTTTACCATTAAACATGATTTTAATTACTGCACTTAGATGGTCACCTCCTGTTTCTTTCCTTTTGCACTTGCATAACAATGCCACTCTCAGCTGCGCCCAGCACAAAGATCTTCCAGCTTGCGGGACCACAAACTATGAGCCAGCAGTCTGAGAGCGAATGTCACTGGGTTAGGTTAATTACGCAATTAACCCTTCAAACTCCAAACTGCCACCAGATAGCTTTGGGACTGTCAACCCTTCACAATGCTAGCAAGAACAAATGTAAACAATAAACATCTGTAAAACACTGTCACCACAGACAGGTATATTCAGAGGATTATTATATGAAGTAGTGATCTTCAGGAGACAGGGATTCTTTAGTTTGCATTAAAAGCTTTAAAGATAATTTTAACACTTTTAAAAATAGGGCTTATTAATGAAAAGTTCAAAACGGTGCAATTAAAATATTTACAGAAAGGGATGTTACAAAGAAATAAAGAGAACAATAAAGCAACAGAGAAATAAAAGAAAGGAGTTAAGAAGGTAGAATACTTGTAAAGACCTTGGTTTAGCAGAGTCCAATTGTCCAAGAAAAAATGCTGCCGTGGCTCTCTTGGGTGTTCCTTGCTTGATGGTAAAATGAGAGTTCAATCTTAACAAGTGTTGTCAGTCCCTTTTCTGTGATATCAAAGGGGTGTACACCGAGAACAACTGATCAATCATCCGGTTTAGGGGATGGGTACTAGGAGGTCACCAAGTTTATGACCAAGTCCCAACTACAGTTTCATACTAATATTAATAAATTCCAGGATTGACAGGTGGTATTCTAGCAACTGGCCGATTAATATTCAGGATTACATTTCAAACCCAGGGATACCAAACACAGCGTATCCTTGTCACCCAGGAGGGAAGAGACTGCTTTTTTTTTCTACTAGATTACTTTTTAAACTTGACTGTGTCAAATACATTCTGAACCAATATGAAGCCTGTTAAATTATTTTCTGTCAAGCGATGATGCAGACCCCGTGATAACTGTGGACAGAACACGAGTCAAGCTACAGGATCCTATCACTATAAAAAGTTTCAATTTCTATTTCTTCAAGCAATTCTGCCAAATATGACCCAATTCAATCAAATTTCAAAGACATGCTGGTAGGTAAATTGGATCCTGTATAAATTGTCCCTAGTATGTGTATGTATGAATGTGAGTTAGGGACCTTAGATTGTACGCCCCTTGAGGGTTAGGGACTGATGTGAATGTACAATATATATGTAAAGCACTGTGTACATTGACATCACTATATAAGTACCTGTGATAATAATACATTTTCCAGAGCAATTTACCTATTTTACCTGACTTATACTTGAGGAAATGGTAACTGCTTAACCCCTCGCCTACCAGGCACTTATATCCCCTTCCTGCCCAGGCCAATTTTCAGCTTTCAGCGCTGTCGCATTTTGAGTGACAATTGCACGGTCATGAAACATTGTACCCATATGAAATGTTTATCATTGTTTTCACACAAATAGAGCTTTCTTTTGGTGGTATTTTCTCCCTGCTGTGTATTTTATTTTTTGCCCTATAAACAAAAAAAAAGAGCAAAAAAAGTGAAAAAAAAAAGTTTTTCTTTGTTTCTATTATAAAATTTTGCAAACAGGTAATTTTTCTCCTTCATTGATATGCATTGATGAGGCTGGCATGATGGTGGCATGGATAGGCAGCACTGATGGGCACTGATAGGTGGTACTGATGGGCATCACTGATGGGCACTGATGTGTGGCACTGACTGACGGCACTGCTGGACACTGATGGGTGGCACTGCTGGGCAGCATTGATGGGTGGCATTGCTAGGCACATGAGGGTGGCACTGATGGGCACAGGTGGGTGGCACAGGTGGGTGGCACTGATCATCAGTTCCCTGATGATCAGTGCCGATCACTTCTCTTACAACTGCCGGTTGTGACAGCGTGAGGAATGTGCAGTCGATAACCGGCAACTGTATTTACCCGGTGATCTGCCGTGTAGGACAAAGCGATCACTGGCAGTGCCATGTCCACGGGCGTCATCCCAGAACTAGACAACCGCGCTGTAGCCGTCTTTCGGCTATAGCGCGGTAGGGAACCGGTTAATATCTTATTGGATACTTTATCAGGCCAGACCTGTTGGTTTCACTTGAAAATGATTGCATTTGACCATAGTAATAGTGAAACTTCTAATTAACAGACAGCAAAAAAAACTGTATGGGCAGCTTTACGGAGATTCATCCTCTCTTTCTGTCCTGTTTGCCCTTTTTATAGAGAGTGAAAGAAAATCCAGAACATAAATAGAAGGGAAAGGCTCCAATAGGGACACTAGTTCTGGTGATCCTGGTGGCTACCAGGGGTCTCTCCCCACTTTCTGTTGTGGTTATGGAGCAGAAAGTAAAGGGAAATCTTGTCAAATGGACACGGGAGTCAAAAAACCTGATGGGTTATAAGTACATTTTTGGTGATGTGTCAGTAAGTTTTACTTTGTTATCAGACAACCCTGCACTGCACCCATCCATTGATGACCACTCTCCCCTCACACTTCTCAAATGATGGCCATTACACCACTCCGCTCCCCTCCACTAACAGCCCCTGCACTCACATGTTATGATTGAAATGTTATTTTTGAAACACTAACGTGATGAAAGTAAAGAATATGTGTATTAATTCATCTGTCAGCACAGTGAATGCTTTTGCATTGTATAACCTACAACATATTTCGCATTCCATGTATAGTACAGTCCATTGAAAATCACGAGTACATTTTCATGACTTAAACCAGCAGAAACAGGTTTTTGATAATGAAACTAACTGCTTGAGCGTGCAATCTTCCTTGTCTCACAGGAATGGGGCTGGCCTTCTGCATACTCACGTATGTCTAGCAGTTTGTGTTCCCTTACCCCCTGGCATCTAGGGTGTTTTTTAGGTCTATATCCCACTGGTATGTATTTTTTATGGCTGTATCCCCCTGATAGCAAATGTTTTTTTTCCTGTCTATTTATTTCTATAGAAACTATACAGTACCTATAGCTGGCAATAAGAATTGTCTGGAACCAGCACCTGGATCTGTGTGTGTGTGTGGGGGGGGGGTTGTCATTGAGCAATGTTGATAAGCTCCAGCGTCCTTTGGGTTTTATGTTTAACTCACAAGAGCCATCAACTGTTTCCGCCCCCATAAAAAAAATAAAGCAAAAATGTATTCTGTAAAAGAGTAGTATTCATTTAAGAAATTGATAGCAAAACTTACAGATAAATGTAGCTCTACCGCCTAAGGAGTTGATGAGATTTTGGGTCCCCTTATTTTCTGCACAGTCTGGCCATAGCGTGAAATTCCTCTGTCAAGGAATATCCCCTTCAGACACATAAACTTCGGCCAGTAAGGTATTCCCAGGGACGGTTATCTCACAGTCTTCAACGTTGAGGCAGCGCACAGGCACACATCCATCCTTCACGATAGCGAGGGCCTGGGCTACCAGTGGATGAGTCTGCATTTCTTCTTGGTAAGCAGGCCCGATCAGGACCTCCAGTCCATTAAGTTGTCATCCAGCCCCAACCTGCAGCATCAATATTCGCTCTTGTCGAGGCGGGATCTTCACCGGGGTCCTCCACGGCACCCTCACGTGTCCAATGGGTCGACTGGACATGTCGCCCTTTCGCAGACTACAGCTCCTCACCATCTGCTGTAGAACCTTCTGAGTTGGCCGGTGTGTGGTGGCCCGTTGCCAATACCTTGGCCCTTCTTTGACATAAAGTTGGTGGTCTAGGTCTCTTAGCACGTTCATACCTAGTGTCACATCCATCCCTCTCCGGGATGAATGATCCACCAGCATGACCCGCATCCAGACTATTCCTCGGACGTCCATCTCTCTGTTATTGGCAGCCGTCAGCTTGATGATGCTCCCGTCTTCCGGCTCCATCATATGTCCAAAGTGTCTTTCGAAGAACTCCAGAGGCATAAGGGTGCATTCCGACCCTGTATCAACTAGGCAGCGTACCTTCTGGCCTTCCAACTCAGCTTCCATAATGGGGCTGCTGGCATACAGGTCGTGTTCTTCATGCTTAGGGCTTAGCTTGTGGTGTACCGCCGCAGGACGCCCAGCTACTGCGGCGGTCGGAAGTTTAACGTCGGCTCAGACTTCATCTGTTCTGGGCACTCTCTGGCCATATGGCCGTATTGTCGACAAGCCCAACAGAGGGATCCCCTTTTAACGTGCCCCCGCAGCTGAGTAATTCTGAGTGGAGCGGCGCGAGGTGCTGAGGTAATTTCCGGAGACCGGGGAGATTCTGCCTTCATCTGGGACACTTCCAGCCGAAGTTCTCTTAATTCTGTCCGCAGGGCCTGGACCACATCCTTTAAGGATTCTGAGTCTTCAGATGCAGACTGACCTCTTGTAGCATGGGTACTACTCACTGTTCTCGCCGCCACAGGTATGCACTCTTCCTCTCTCTCCACGGCTGCTAAGTAGATGCTGTAGAATGTCATGTTGGGCGCCGTCCGGGTCATCTCTTGCAATTTGTCCTGTAAGAACTTGTTGGAGAGCCCCACTATGAACTGGTTTCGTAGTAGTCGGTCCCATGACCTCTGGATTTCATTTAGTGTCTCCTGTAGGGCATTGGAGTACTGCATCAGGGTCTCGCCCTCTTGCTGTGGTTGATTGAAGAAATGGCTTCACAGCTGCACTACTTTAGCACGCACCTCTTGGGCTCTCTCCAGCAGGTAGAATATTTTCTTTAGGGTGTCTCTCTCAGATTCGGGCCTTACCATTACTGTCCGTCTGATGTCACCCTCTAGAGCCCCCAATGCAACCTCTGCCCGCAGCTTGGATGTCAGGTTACACATCCTAACCGCACTTCGCACTCTTTCAGTCCAATCCTGCAACGCCATATTTTTACCATCAAATTTTGGCAGGTGACTCAACAGCACCCCCACGGGAATGTACCCTACTGGTACGGGCAGGGCGGGGGCAAGCTGTATCAGCGGTGTTGGGGCAACTTGGCCTTGCACCGGCGCACCCTGAACTGGGTCCTGGACAGGTGCCACTGGCGCCGGGGGAAGATCTCCGGCCGCATTCCCGTCCATAACGGTTGCTGTATCCTGCTGACTACGCCAAGTTGTAAGCCGTGTAGCGGGTGGGCTCCCCAGGATACAGTGAAGTCACGAACGAGGAAAGCAACCCCAACACCAGCTTTTGTCACAACAGAATTTTACTTAGATGTGGCCAATAAACACAACCACAAATGCTGGGAACATACAATAAATTTACATACACCCAACCCAAAGGCTGAGACCCTTGTGCTGCACAGCACGGCGCCTTCTGATGAAGGTAGAAAGTGTAGTAATTTACCTACTGGCGGGCACAACTAAGCTGCCACACCTTACCCGTTATCAGGGGTGGACTGACAACTCATGGGGCCCCCGGGCAATAGGGGATCATGGGGCCCCTGTGTCCTCTTCACACACTCAAACCACACCCAAAAAAGCCTTTGAAAGGTACCAGGGGCATCTCATGGGGCCCCCTACTGACCCCGGGCCCTCGGGCAGTGCCCAGGTTCCCAAATGGCCAGTCCGCCCCTGCCTGTTATTACCCTAAAAGAACAAGAATCAGTGTATGGGTGTATGGTATGGGCTAGCCTGCGGTGCAGCACAACAGCTTACAATCTTACACAAATCTACAGTATTCCCCCTCCCATAACTGGTCCTGTAGCACGTGCCTGAGTATTCCTTCTGAGCAAAACGCCAGTCTGGCTTGAGTTTGTGGGATTTTATCAGCTCTCCAATGTGAAATGTCACTTTAAGTTGTGGAGTCCTTCCCTTCCATCGCGTGAGGGCATGTTTTTCTTTATATCGATAAATTTCATTAGTACACTTCATGCTGGATGTCTTTCTATTTGTTTATATAAAACTCAGAGGTACCGTGGCCAAATCTAAGAAGTCATAGGACCCATAGGCCATCAACCAACAGCCACTTTCAATGTTCGTTTTGACCTCTGACTACTCTCCATTCAGTTTTTCGTCCTTACCTCACCCATTTCACCCATAATACCTATGTTCATTCCACACCTGGGTCTGCACTTAATATAACACTTTGATCATTACATAGTTCTCTGTGGCAGTTTGTATCATCATTATGTTGGCTCTGATACTTGTAACCTTCCATGGTTTGGAACAACCATGTTCATGTTATACTCTGTACCTTTTCAAACTTGAAACTCTTAATAAGAACATTGAACAAGGAAAACATAAGTTGGTTAAGCTTTTGTCGAATTTGAAAATTTGAAAAATTATATTGGTCAGTGCCTGCAGTGGCTGATCAGTATATTCTGACTACAGAGGAGTTAGAAGTTGAGTAGGCAGTGAGTCTGCCTTCACTCTCTTGCAAAGCTATGGGGGATTAGCTCATGATCTAGTTCCCCTTCTGCACACTATGGTCTCACCCATTTCCATCTCTGTTGTGGTCTAAAGTCATATTATCTAATAACTGATTCACGGGATATTTTAGAGGCTGGTGAGGAGAGATGTAACCAGTTTCAATTTCATATTTTATATGAGCCATTATGAAGCATTCAATACCTCAAATCACAATTCAACCCTGATAGTTGATTATATGTTCACTATTTATGAATCAGGTTTGAGTAAAGAACCGATTCACGTGGGGGGGATAGATAGTAGTTTAGATTCGTTTTTCCACTGTTGATTGCAAGGGCTTTAATACTCCGGAGAAGCAGAGCCAGATGCTTTACCATTTTCACAAGCATAGATCTCAGATCTTTCTCCTCCAGGAGATCCATTTCCGATAGTATCGGTCCTCCGGAATCGTTACTATACCCAATGGTATCACAGAACTAATACGCAGGCCAAATCTGGGGGGGGGGGGGGTGTCAGTGGTCTTCCATAATAAAAATAAAGTCAGAAGTGGTGTCGCACTCCACTACCAATTGCAAAAATGTGAATAAATAAATATTACATAAATAACAGTCCAGCTTTGAAAGAGTGCATAACGATATCTCTGCAATTATATTACTGCTACAAACATGTCCTTATTAAATCCGTGACCTTGAGACTCCTTCCAGTGCTGTGATACAAAAATAATAACTGCAGTTCACCAATCATAAAAAATGTTATACACTTTGACCGGTTGTGCTCTCACCTGCTGTATATGACCAGACTGTTAAGTGAGGTCATAAAAGGCTTGTGTCTCTTTAATGGGGCTAAGTGGTGAATGGATGGGATGATCCCTCTTCCCTGGGATGGATGGATGGACGCAGTGTTCCCTCTTTCCAGCAGGGGCTTTCCTCTCTTCCTTATGGGGTTTCCTGGAGCCGGATAGATGGACGGGAATATCCCTCTTCCCACTAGGGGGTCTCCTTGCTTCCTTAGGGATTTTTCTCCATAGGTATAATGGCCATGGAATGCAATAAAAAATATAGTGCCATATCATTTTTAAAACATCATTTATTAAATATAGTAGTGCACTCACATGTATTACAAATTAAAACCGCATTGAAATGTTAAAATTTGAATCCACAGTAAAGTTTTCCAATATTGTTAAATACTTGCTGTATGTTGCTTTAAGCGTTGTGACGCCAGAGCCCCTCCCCTACACGTTACGCCACCGGTTCACTTGGCTTCATCAGAGGGAATTGACCACTAATTTTCACATATTTTTTACACAATTTTATGAGAATTTATTTCCATTATTGTATTGTTTTTACCACACAGTATTGGTAATATTTAAATATTTTAGCATACACCATAGTAGCCCACAAGACCCCACACTTCAGGCCTTCCATAATACCTTCAGCCCTGAGGTCCTGGACTCCTTCATCGACCCAGCTGGTTGTTAAATTTTTCTCAAGCTGAAATATCAGGACTTTGTTTTTACAATGGCGAACATTTATGCTCCTAATCAAGATCAGGGTCCTTTTCTCAAGGCGGTTCTTTCTGAATTATCTGACTTTGGTGGTCCTTGTTTCATCGTTGGAGGAGATTTTAATATAGATTTTTCCCCTGGACTAGGTACTTCCTTCGATAAATCTTCTTTCTCTCCATCGACATTTGTGACGGTCGTGGCATCAGACCCCAGCCCTTCTCACGAAACTCGTGACCGAAGGACTAGCCAATCTAAAACCGCGCTGTTACGTGCATAACAGTGCCACGCCCAGCTGCACCCTGCACAAAGATTTTCCAGCTAATGGACCACAATCTGTGTGCCAGCAGCCTGGGAGCAATTGTTACTGGGTCAGGTTAATTACGCAATTAACCCTTCACACTGCCACCACCTCCTTTTTGTACAGAGAAAGAGGAAACTCGGCAATATCAGCAATAACACTATGATGGTTGAATAATTGTCTGTATACCACTGTCACCGCAGGCAGGTTATACAGAGGTTTAAACACACACAGTAGCGCTCTTCAGAGACAGGGGTTCTTAGTTTGCATTAAAGAGCTTTAGAAACAGTTCAACACTTTCAGAAAGTAAGATTTATTACTAAAAGGTCTTAAGGGTGCAATAAAAATATTTACAGAAAAAAGATGTAGCCAATATATATATATAAATATACAGAGAGCAATAACACATCAAAGAGATAACAGAAAGGAATTTAGAGAGATAAAGTACTTGCCAAGAGTCCTGGTCTAAGCAGCTTTTAAGTTTTCTGAGCAAAAGGGCCTTATCTCCCAAAGTTAGTTCCGATGTTAAAAGGGAGCTTCTTCAACTTCAACTCAACTCAGCTTAGCTTAACCTTCTGCTCCAAGCATAACAGCTTTTTCTAGGAACTCAGCAGGGTGTCTCCCTGAAGCAGAGAACCAATCGCCTCATTTGGGGAGGGAGGTGTAGGTGGAGACCTCAGGCTATGACCAAAGCCCTCCCAAATTATACTATGGTCGATAACTTTTCCTAGGTACATGTAATATTCTATCCACGGGTAGATTAATACGCAGAATCATCTGCTGAACATCTAGATATGAAAAATGACATACCTGCTGGGATGCTTAAGGAGATATCATTTTCTGCTCTCCTGTTTGTGTCAGCTAGGGGGTGTAATATATCAGACGGCTTGTATTAAAGTGACCGGGATGAATATATGCCTGGTTTTTATGTAAGTCTTTCATATTCCAAGAAATGTAATCATAGGGGAAAAAGGGGATTTTTAAATGTGAGTCCATTTTACGACTGCCTGAAATGTCTTGTGAAGCTCAGTGAAGGACTGATTTATGGCTTTACGATCCCTTTCCAGCCAGAGTCTCGCAGACATAGGGGGGCCAGGCTAATTGGGGTCTATAACCATGACGCCCTCCCAATGAGTTTGCTGCCTTTGATCTCTGCATCAAACAGACCACATGTCACTCAACAGAGAGGGAGAGGAAAGCTGATTTGGGAGTAGAGAATGATAGAAGATGGAGGCCTTTGCCAAAATGGAGGTTTGCATCCATCTCTGTGTGCACGATTGCTACATTAACTCAAATTAAGTCATGTTTACATGGCCTACATTTAATGGACGTTTGGTGTGTTCAGCACCCCTCAGAGTGAGATTACAGTTTTAATTCAGCGGCTCACGCATCTTACAGTCGCATTGACTACTTTTTTGTCTCACAGTCCTTTCTTGATCTTCTGATTTTAGCCTCTCTTGGTCACTTTTTATGGTCGGACCATGCCCACATCCATCTTACTATACATAATCGACCAACGCTTTCATGTTGCTTCTCTTGGCATTTGAATGACACCTTGCTTAAAGACTCCTTATGTGTCGCAGAGGTCACAAAGACTATACAAAATTTTGTTCTTGGCCATGTGTTGGATACCACAGGTCCCCACACTCAATGTAAGGCCCTTAAATGTGTTCTTAGGGGGGTATTTGTTCAGCACAGTTCCCGTTTGAAAAAGCCTTGGATGGCAGAGATGCGTCGGTTGTTTCTGCTTATTGCAAATACGTTAGACCCGGTGTTGGCGGTTGACCTTCTAATGCCTGTCGAGATTTACTCCAACTGTTAAATTCCTCCTCCCTTATTGCATGGGACAAAGCTCGTAACACTCCTTATTCTTTAGCCAACAAGTGTGGCCAGCACCTGGCGCTGGTACTGCATCCTCGACCGTCCCGTCGCCCGATCCAACATATTCAGGCGCCTAATAATACAAAAATGTTCCATAACAAAGGAATTTCCACTACGTTTGAATGCTATTATTCTCAACTCTACAATATTATCCTCCGTGAATTCTGTTGGTCTCACAGACTCCCACCTCCTGGCAATGTCTAAATATATCGCTGAGACAGCATTACCAGTCCTTGATGCCCAAGACTCCTTGGATCTCGTGGAGCCCTTTTCTGCTCCGGAAGTTCTTGGAGCAATCAAGGCCCTTAAATCTGGCAAATGTCCCCTGATGGGTTTACTCCATGATTCTTCAAAACATTCGCCCCTCAGCTGGCCCCACTTCTAGCCCAAGCCTTTAATGTTATTGATGACTCTCACCTACCCTCTACGGCCTTTTTATCTGCCAATATCTCGGTTATCCCTAAACCAGGCAAGGACCCCTCCCTCTGCAGTAGTTATCGCCTGATCTCTGGATGTTAAGCTTTTTGCGAAACTCTTGGCAAACCGTCTTTCTCCCTTTCTTCCAGATATAATACATTACGACCAGGTGGGATTCGTTCCTGGTAGAGAAGCCAGAGATAATATTACCAAAACGATCCACCTTATCTCCTACATCAAACAACACAGTTTAAAGGCTTGTCTCCTTTCGTTCGATGCTGAGAAGGTGTTTGATCAAGTTGATTGGCTTTTTTTGTGCCTTACCCTGGAGCAGATAGGGTTGGGGGTCATGGTTTGTCGCTAAGATTATGCCCCTTTACTCTCACCCACGAAGTCAGTCCTTGTGAATGGCACTGCTTCCTCTCCCTTCTCCATATCAAACGGTACTAGACAGGGATATCCTCTCTCTCCCTTACTCTTTGTTTTGGTCATGGAAAACCTCGCGAGGGCTATACGGGCTAACGATTCTGTAATGGGCATCCGTACACCTTCCTCACACCATAAACTTTCTCTATATGCAGACCACCACTCATCTCATTCCCTAGCTTACTCCATGAGTTCCACAGGTTCGGTTAGTTTAGTAATTTTAAACTCAATATCTCTAAAACGGAGGCATTGAATATTTCTCTACCCGACAGTGTATTGTCACACCTTTGCTCCAGTTTTTCTTTTCAGTGGTGCCCAAAGGCCATTTCATATCTCGGGGTGTTGATATCATCCGATCTCACTGCTCTTTACTCAGTTACTTCCCCCTACTTTCTCGTTTGCATAAAGACTTGGCCTCATGGCGTGCCTCATCTCTGCCCTGGTTTGGTCGTATTAACGCTCTTAAGATGGATACTCTGTCAAAGTTATTGTATGTTTTTCAGACCGTTCCTGTCTCTGTGCCTAGGAGTTTTTTCTTATCTCTACATTTACCATCGATCAGATTTATTTGGCACCGAGGGTTTTCAAGACTAAAGTATAAGCTGCTTACTTATCCGAAGCTTGGGAGAGGAGTGGGTTTGCCTGACTTTGAGTTGTACTATAGAGCTGTGTTGTTGGTGCAGTTACTTGATTGATTCCCCAGACCCTTTCGTAAAGCCTCTTGTGTAGTAGAACAAGACCAGTCTCAGAGTGATCTTCGAGCCCTGCTCTGGGGTCATGACCATGTCTTTCCACGTCTTTCTGGCCTATCTCCATTAACCATGGCGGTGTTACGTTTGTGGTATAAACGTGGTCTCCTTGCGTATTTATCCTCTAATCCTTCCCCATTGTCATCTCTTTTAGATAACCCTGCTTTCCCGAAAGGGACTGGATCCCCTGTTATCGGTCCCTTAGCATGTGCTTCATGGCCGGTAGCTTGTGATTTTATCCACCCCAGATGGGTCTCCCACTTCTCCCGGGAGGCCCCAGGACTGGCTGACCACCTTACATTTATCCTCGTTCTGTAAACAATTACATTCCACTTCTCACACTCATCGTTCACTTTCTGAGTTGAGCATTTGTGTTCCCTCTCTGAACCTCCGCAACATGTTTTAGCTTTCCTTTACAAAGTACAACATTAAGCATTACTATGACGTACCTGGTGATGGAGGACAATGGAGAGAGGGCTTCCCTTGCGGCTAATTTCCGGACTCCCCTGAGAGTGGGACAGCGGGAGTCAGGCCCAAAGTTGCACAGGTCACCTGTAGGAGTGCTGGTTGGTGGTCCACTCAGAAGCCCAGCTGGTGCACGGAGATAGGTCTGCAGACAGGAGGCGCCTATGCATGGTATGCAAGCCCTTCCAGGATTTGGATGTTTACTGGGTAGACGGTTCAAGCCAAGGTCAGGTACTAGATGGAAATCAGAGTGGACGTAGTCAGATGGGAAAGCCAAGGCCATTCACAGAGGAGCGAGAGAGAAAGAGAGTATCTGTAAGCCAAGCCGAGGTCAGAACAGGGGTAAATCAGAGTAGACAGGTCCAGGAGCAAGCCGAGTCGGTAACAGGAAATCACAAGTCAGAATCACAGGAAACAGGAACAGGGCACGGGAAGCTAGAGATCATCCAGCAACCAGAGGAAGTGATGAGCCTCCTTATAAAGGCCATCTGGCACCAGACTGAGGCTGATGTGTACCTCTGCGGCCATGTAGAGTACTGGCAGAAATGCAAGATCTTCCAGAACTTCTGCCGTGGACAGGACCCTGAAAACTACACTCTGAACTCCCTCCCTTTACCGGAGCTTGGTCCCAGGATCTTGGCAGAGATATACCTGTTGAAGATTGGACCACGTTGTTCCATTTTACACACAAATTTCCTATTTAATGTTACTCGCAAGAGAAGAATTTTAAGCTCCTCTCTTGATGGTATAGTAACCCCTTCTCCTTTCACAAGATTTTTCCTTCTACATCTAATCTATGTTGGCATTGTAATAAAGCTGTTGGTACTCAGATCCACATATGGTGGGATTGTAACCTGATACAACCCTTTGGGCGTCAAATCTTTGATATTTATAATAAAATCTATAATGAGTCCTTGACCTCTTCACCGGAGATTGCTCTCCTCTCTATACTACCAGACATGCTTGCAGCACAGAAGAAGTGTTTAGTGCATTTCTTCCTGTCTACGGCTCGCCAATTGATATCCCTCTTTTGGAAGATGGCCACTACCCCCCCTTTGCCTCTGTGGGTTTCTGCGATTAATGATATCATGCAAATGGAAGAAATGTCCTTTGCCAATGACACCTATGATAAACATAAGTTACTATGGTCAGTCTGGCTCCATTTTTCCTCCACGTCGACCCTTCAGGATTTTTGAGCCTCTTTTATGTCTCACTAGGGCTAGGCCTCATCCATTTGGACTGTTGAGCATGTAGATATATGTTTACCTCCAGCATGATCCTTTGGATATTATTCATTGGGTCCTGCCCCTGGGGTCTTTGGAGGTGTGTTGTTGAGGCCCTGCTTCCTGTCTTCCCCAAGCCCACCTACACCCCTCCCTCTTTTTTCTCTGTTCTTTTATATTTCTGGTGCTTATTTTTTTATTTCCTCTCTTTATTTCTTTACGTTTTTTCCCTAGTTTTGTTTTATACTGTGACTTCTGCTGAGTTGCTCCTCAATATTTTTTGTGCCTTATCCAGGGACTTTGCCCTGGCACATATGTTTTTGGCATTTCTCTGAAGGCTGACCCTGTTACTCTGATATTACTATTGAGCATAATATATCATAAATATTTGTTTGGATCTTCTCCATGCTCCGGATATATGTGTGATCAAATGTATATGCAGTCAATGTCTTTTCTGTTCTGTTCTGTAAATTCTGTTACAAAATGTAATAAAGACAAATTTGCCTTTAAACCTCGCTGGTTGAGGATCCCCTTGAGGGTGGTAAGGTGTCGTTTTTGCTTTCTTAATGTCCAAGAGATCGAATAGCTGTTTAATGAGTCTGCTTTCAAAGTCTCTTCCTTTATTGGAATGAACTGTCTGGGGCAGCCCATAGTGAACAAACAATTTCTCCACTAACACTTTGGCAACTGTAACAGCTCACTGATTGGATAGGCCTGGGCATAGCAGGTGAAATGGTCAATATGTTCCCTGATGTCGGGTTCCAAACACAAGAAATCAATGCACACCAGGTCCATGGGGCCTTGACTTTGTAGGTGGCCCATTGGGGCAGCTCTGGTGGGCAAAGTCTTCCTCTGGATGCAACGAAGACAGGAGTGGCAGGAGCTTTCAATTTCAGCTCGCATACATGGCCAGTAGAAATGATCCCTAACTAACTTCTATCAGATCCCAAATGCCCATGCTCACCGTATAATGCATTCAGCACTGTCCTCCTATGCTTTTCTGGGAGGAACAGTCACCAAGTCTCTTTTGAGTCATCCGAGGGGCCCCTTTGGTAGACCACCCCATCTGAAAACTGAAGTCGATTCCACTCCTTGTGAACCAATCGAGACTCCTTTGGGGAGTCTGCTGCTAGCAAAAGTTCTGGGCGACCACTCTCCAAAGCTTTCAAAGTCAGGCAACAAAGAGGATCCTCTGTTTGATCCTTCCTCAAGTCTTTCTTGGAAAGGGCAGGCAGTCC